>NW_028252511.1:0-114607 GCF_964263255.1 Lissotriton vulgaris
AAAAGAGATACACCCCCCCATTACGTCATGCTTCAGAAATGTGGAAAATGGTCCGTTTTCAAATGTTTTATTTTTGAACGTCAGTTCACATTTGTAGGTGGATCATCAGTGTTAGAGCTAAAATTAGCATGTTTAAAGTGATTTTCATGCTTCCAGGGGCTCGGGAAGTGAAATAAATACCATTTGGAGGCATTTAATGTTCGAGCAAAAACGGCTGATTTTCGACAAAAGAGATAACACCCCCCAATTACGTCATGCTTCAGAAATGTGGAAAATGGTCCGTTTTCAAATGTTTTATTTTTGAACGTCAGTTCACATTTGTAGGTGGATCATCAGTGTTAGAGCTAAAATTAGCATGTTTAAAGTGATTTTCATGTTTCCAGGGGCCCAAAACACAAGATTAATGGAATGGTTAAAAGTGCATGAAAATGGCCAATTTACTCACTCTGAGTTCTCAAAAAGGGTTTCTTCACCCCGGGAAGTGAAATAAATACCATTTGGAGGCATTTAATGTTCGAGCAAAAACGGCTGATTTTCGACAAAAGAGATAACACCCCCCCATTACGTCATGCTTCAGAAATGTGGAAAATGGTCCGTTTTCAAATGTTTTATTTTTGAACGTCAGTTCACATTTGTAGGTGGATCATCAGTGTTAGAGCTAAAATTAGCATGTTTAAAGTGATTTTCATGCTTCCAGGGGCTCGGGAAGTTAATTAAATACCATTTGGAGGCATTTAATGTTCAAGCAAAAACGGCTGATTTTCGACAAAAGAGATAACACCCCCCCATTACGTCATGCTTCAGAAATGTGGAAAATGGTCCGTTTTCAAATGTTTTATTTTTGAACGTCAGTTCACATTTGTAGGTGGATCATCAGTGTTAGAGCTAAAATTAGCATGTTTAAAGTGATTTTCATGCTTCCAGGGGCCCAAAACACAAGATTTATGGAATGGTTAAAAGTGCATGAAAATGGCCAATTTACTCACTCTGAGTTCTCAAAAAGGGTTTCTTCACCCCGGGAAGTTAATTAAATACCATTTGGAGGCATTTAATGTTCGAGCAAAAACGGCTGATTTTCGACAAAAGAGATAACACCCCCCCATTACGTCATGCTTCAGAAATGTGGAAAATGGTCCGTTTTCAAATGTTTTATTTTTGAACGTCAGTTCAAATTTGTAGGTGGATCATCAGTGTTAGAGCTAAAATTAGCATGTTTAAAGTGATTTTCATGCTTCCAGGGGCTCGGGAAGTTAATTAAATACCATTTGGAAGCATTTAATGTTCGAGCAAAAACGGCTGATTTTCGACAAAAGAGATAACACCCCCCCATTACGTCATGCTTCAGAAATGTGGAAAATGGTCCGTTTTCAAATGTTTTATTTTTGAACGTCAGTTCACATTTGTAGGTGGATCATCAGTGTTAGAGCTAAAATTAGCATGTTTAAAGTGATTTTCATGCTTCCAGGGGCCCAAAACACAAGATTTATGGAATGGTTAAAAGTGCATGAAAATGGCCAATTTACTCACTCTGAGTTCTCAAAAAGGGTTTCTTCACCCGGGAAGTTAATTAAATACCATTTGGAGGCATTTAATGTTCGAGCAAAAATGGCTGATTTTCGACAAAAGAGATAACACCCCCCCATTACGTCATGCTTCAGAAATGTGGAAAATGGTCCGTTTTCAAATGTTTTATTTTTGAACGTCAGTTCACATTTGTAGGTGGATCATCAGTGTTAGAGCTAAAATTAGCATGTTTAAAGTGATTTTCATGCTTCCAGGGGCCCAAAACACAAGATTTATGGAATGGTTAAAAGTGCATGAAAATGGCCAATTTACTCACTCTGAGTTCTCAAAAAGGGTTTCTTCACCCGGGAAGTTAATTAAATACCATTTGGAGGCATTTAATGTTCGAGCAAAAACGGCTGATTTTCGACAAAAGAGATAACACCCCCCCATTATGTCATGCTTCAGAAATGTGGAAAATGGTCCGTTTTCAAATGTTTTATTTTTGAACGTCAGTTCACATTTGTAGGTGGATCATCAGTGTTAGAGCTAAAATTAGCATGTTTAAAGTGATTTTCATGCTTCCAGGGGCCCAAAACACAAGATTAATGGAATGGTTAAAAGTGCATGAAAATGGCCAATTTACTCACTCTGAGTTCTCAAAAAGGGTTTCTTCACCCCGGGAAGTGAAATAAATACCATTTGGAGGCATTTAATGTTCGAGCAAAAACGGCTGATTTTCGACAAAAGAGATAACACCCCCCCATTACGTCATGCTTCAGAAATGTGGAAAATGGTCTGTTTTCAAATGTTTTATTTTTGAACGTCAGTTCACATTTGTAGGTGGATCATCAGTGTTAGAGCTAAAATTAGCATGTTTAAAGTGATTTTCATGCTTCCAGGGGCCCAAAACACAAGATTTATGGAATGGTTAAAAGTGCATGAAAATGGCCAATTTACTCACTCTGAGTTCTCAAAAAGGGTTTCTTCACCCCGTGAAGTTAATTAAATACCATTTGGAGGCATTTAATGTTCGAGCAAAAACGGCTGATTTTCGACAAAAGAGATAACACCCCCCCATTACGTCATGCTTCAGAAATGTGGAAAATGGTCCGTTTTCAAATGTTTTATTTTTGAACGTCAGTTCACATTTGTAGGTGGATCATCAGTGTTAGAGCTAAAATTAGCATGTTTAAAGTGATTTTCATGCTTCCAGGGGCCCAAAACACAAGATTTATGGAATGGTTAAAAGTGCATGAAAATGGCCAATTTACTCACTCTGAGTTCTCAAAAAGGGTTTCTTCACCCCGGGAAGTTAATTAAATACCATTTGGAGGCATTTAATGTTCGAGCAAAAACGGCTGATTTTCGACAAAAGAGATAACACCCCCCCATTACGTCATGCTTCAGAAATGTGGAAAATGGTCCGTTTTCAAATGTTTTATTTTTGAACGTCAGTTCACATTTGTAGGTGGATCATCAGTGTTAGAGCTAAAATTAGCATGTTTAAAGTGATTTTCATGCTTCCAGGGGCCCAAAACACAAGATTTATGGAATGGTTAAAAGTGCATGAAAATGGCCAATTTACTGACTCTGAGTTCTCAAAAAGGGTTTCTTCACCCCGGGAAGTTAATTAAATACCATTTGGAGGCATTTAATGTTCGAGCAAAAACGGCTGATTTTCGACAAAAGAGATAACACCCCCCCATTACGTCATGCTTCAGAAATGTGGAAAATGGTCCGTTTTCAAATGTTTTATTTTTGAACGTCAGTTCACATTTGTAGGTGGATCATCAGTGTTAGAGCTAAAATTAGCATGTTTAAAGTGATTTTCATGCTTCCAGGGGCTCGGGAAGTGAAATAAATACCATTTGGAGGCATTTAATGTTCGAGCAAAAACGGCTGATTTTCGACAAAAGAGATAACACCCCCCATTACGTCATGCTTCAGAAATGTGGAAAATGGTCCGTTTTCAAATGTTTTATTTTTGAACGTCAGTTCACATTTGTAGGTGGATCATCAGTGTTAGAGCTAAAATTAGCATGTTTAAAGTGATTTTCATGCTTCCAGGGGCTCGGGAAGTTAATTAAATACCATTTGGAGGCATTTAATGTTCGAGCAAAAACGGCTGATTTTCGACAAAAGAGTTAACACCCCCCCATTACGTCATGCTTCAGAAATGTGGAAAATGGTCCGTTTTCAAATGTTTTATTTTTGAACGTCAGTTCACATTTGTAGGTGGATCATCAGTGTTAGAGCTAAAATTAGCATGTTTAAAGTGATTTTCATGCTTCCAGGGGCCCAAAACACAAGATTAATGGAATGGTTAAAAGTGCATGAAAATGGCCAATTTACTCACTCTGAGTTCTCAAAAAGGGTTTCTTCACCCCGGGAAGTGAAATAAATACCATTTGGAGGCATTTAATGTTCGAGCAAAAACGGCTGATTTTCGACAAAAGAGATACACCCCCCCATTACGTCATGCTTCAGAAATGTGGAAAATGGTCCGTTTTCAAATGTTTTATTTTTGAACGTCAGTTCACATTTGTAGGTGGATCATCAGTGTTAGAGCTAAAATTAGCATGTTTAAAGTGATTTTCATGCTTCCAGGGGCTCGGGAAGTGAAATAAATACCATTTGGAGGCATTTAATGTTCGAGCAAAAACGGCTGATTTTCGACAAAAGAGATAACACCCCCCAATTACGTCATGCTTCAGAAATGTGGAAAATGGTCCGTTTTCAAATGTTTTATTTTTGAACGTCAGTTCACATTTGTAGGTGGATCATCAGTGTTAGAGCTAAAATTAGCATGTTTAAAGTGATTTTCATGCTTCCAGGGGCTCGGGAAGTTAATTAAATACCATTTGGAGGCATTTAATGTTCGAGCAAAAACGGCTGATTTTCGACAAAAGAGTTAACACCCCCCCATTACGTCATGCTTCAGAAATGTGGAAAATGGTCCGTTTTCAAATGTTTTATTTTTGAACGTCAGTTCACATTTGTAGGTGGATCATCAGTGTTAGAGCTAAAATTAGCATGTTTAAAGTGATTTTCATGCTTCCAGGGGCCCAAAACACAAGATTAATGGAATGGTTAAAAGTGCATGAAAATGGCCAATTTACTCACTCTGAGTTCTCAAAAAGGGTTTCTTCACCCCGGGAAGTGAAATAAATACCATTTGGAGGCATTTAATGTTCGAGCAAAAACGGCTGATTTTCGACAAAAGAGATACACCCCCCCATTACGTCATGCTTCAGAAATGTGGAAAATGGTCCGTTTTCAAATGTTTTATTTTTGAACGTCAGTTCACATTTGTAGGTGGATCATCAGTGTTAGAGCTAAAATTAGCATGTTTAAAGTGATTTTCATGCTTCCAGGGGCTCGGGAAGTGAAATAAATACCATTTGGAGGCATTTAATGTTCGAGCAAAAACGGCTGATTTTCGACAAAAGAGATAACACCCCCCAATTACGTCATGCTTCAGAAATGTGGAAAATGGTCCGTTTTCAAATGTTTTATTTTTGAACGTCAGTTCACATTTGTAGGTGGATCATCAGTGTTAGAGCTAAAATTAGCATGTTTAAAGTGATTTTCATGTTTCCAGGGGCCCAAAACACAAGATTAATGGAATGGTTAAAAGTGCATGAAAATGGCCAATTTACTCACTCTGAGTTCTCAAAAAGGGTTTCTTCACCCCGGGAAGTGAAATAAATACCATTTGGAGGCATTTAATGTTCGAGCAAAAACGGCTGATTTTCGACAAAAGAGATAACACCCCCCCATTACGTCATGCTTCAGAAATGTGGAAAATGGTCCGTTTTCAAATGTTTTATTTTTGAACGTCAGTTCACATTTGTAGGTGGATCATCAGTGTTAGAGCTAAAATTAGCATGTTTAAAGTGATTTTCATGCTTCCAGGGGCTCGGGAAGTTAATTAAATACCATTTGGAGGCATTTAATGTTCAAGCAAAAACGGCTGATTTTCGACAAAAGAGATAACACCCCCCCATTACGTCATGCTTCAGAAATGTGGAAAATGGTCCGTTTTCAAATGTTTTATTTTTGAACGTCAGTTCACATTTGTAGGTGGATCATCAGTGTTAGAGCTAAAATTAGCATGTTTAAAGTGATTTTCATGCTTCCAGGGGCCCAAAACACAAGATTTATGGAATGGTTAAAAGTGCATGAAAATGGCCAATTTACTCACTCTGAGTTCTCAAAAAGGGTTTCTTCACCCCGGGAAGTTAATTAAATACCATTTGGAGGCATTTAATGTTCGAGCAAAAACGGCTGATTTTCGACAAAAGAGATAACACCCCCCCATTACGTCATGCTTCAGAAATGTGGAAAATGGTCCGTTTTCAAATGTTTTATTTTTGAACGTCAGTTCAAATTTGTAGGTGGATCATCAGTGTTAGAGCTAAAATTAGCATGTTTAAAGTGATTTTCATGCTTCCAGGGGCTCGGGAAGTTAATTAAATACCATTTGGAAGCATTTAATGTTCGAGCAAAAACGGCTGATTTTCGACAAAAGAGATAACACCCCCCCATTACGTCATGCTTCAGAAATGTGGAAAATGGTCCGTTTTCAAATGTTTTATTTTTGAACGTCAGTTCACATTTGTAGGTGGATCATCAGTGTTAGAGCTAAAATTAGCATGTTTAAAGTGATTTTCATGCTTCCAGGGGCCCAAAACACAAGATTTATGGAATGGTTAAAAGTGCATGAAAATGGCCAATTTACTCACTCTGAGTTCTCAAAAAGGGTTTCTTCACCCCGGGAAGTTAATTAAATACCATTTGGAGGCATTTAATGTTCGAGCAAAAATGGCTGATTTTCGACAAAAGAGATAACACCCCCCCATTACGTCATGCTTCAGAAATGTGGAAAATGGTCCGTTTTCAAATGTTTTATTTTTGAACGTCAGTTCACATTTGTAGGTGGATCATCAGTGTTAGAGCTAAAATTAGCATGTTTAAAGTGATTTTCATGCTTCCAGGGGCCCAAAACACAAGATTTATGGAATGGTTAAAAGTGCATGAAAATGGCCAATTTACTCACTCTGAGTTCTCAAAAAGGGTTTCTTCACCCCGGGAAGTTAATTAAATACCATTTGGAGGCATTTAATGTTCGAGCAAAAACGGCTGATTTTCGACAAAAGAGATAACACCCCCCCATTATGTCATGCTTCAGAAATGTGGAAAATGGTCCGTTTTCAAATGTTTTATTTTTGAACGTCAGTTCACATTTGTAGGTGGATCATCAGTGTTAGAGCTAAAATTAGCATGTTTAAAGTGATTTTCATGCTTCCAGGGGCCCAAAACACAAGATTAATGGAATGGTTAAAAGTGCATGAAAATGGCCAATTTACTCACTCTGAGTTCTCAAAAAGGGTTTCTTCACCCCGGGAAGTGAAATAAATACCATTTGGAGGCATTTAATGTTCGAGCAAAAACGGCTGATTTTCGACAAAAGAGATAACACCCCCCCATTACGTCATGCTTCAGAAATGTGGAAAATGGTCTGTTTTCAAATGTTTTATTTTTGAACGTCAGTTCACATTTGTAGGTGGATCATCAGTGTTAGAGCTAAAATTAGCATGTTTAAAGTGATTTTCATGCTTCCAGGGGCCCAAAACACAAGATTTATGGAATGGTTAAAAGTGCATGAAAATGGCCAATTTACTCACTCTGAGTTCTCAAAAAGGGTTTCTTCACCCCGTGAAGTTAATTAAATACCATTTGGAGGCATTTAATGTTCGAGCAAAAACGGCTGATTTTCGACAAAAGAGATAACACCCCCCCATTACGTCATGCTTCAGAAATGTGGAAAATGGTCCGTTTTCAAATGTTTTATTTTTGAACGTCAGTTCACATTTGTAGGTGGATCATCAGTGTTAGAGCTAAAATTAGCATGTTTAAAGTGATTTTCATGCTTCCAGGGGCCCAAAACACAAGATTTATGGAATGGTTAAAAGTGCATGAAAATGGCCAATTTACTCACTCTGAGTTCTCAAAAAGGGTTTCTTCACCCCGGGAAGTTAATTAAATACCATTTGGAGGCATTTAATGTTCGAGCAAAAACGGCTGATTTTCGACAAAAGAGATAACACCCCCCCATTACGTCATGCTTCAGAAATGTGGAAAATGGTCCGTTTTCAAATGTTTTATTTTTGAACGTCAGTTCACATTTGTAGGTGGATCATCAGTGTTAGAGCTAAAATTAGCATGTTTAAAGTGATTTTCATGCTTCCAGGGGCCCAAAACACAAGATTTATGGAATGGTTAAAAGTGCATGAAAATGGCCAATTTACTCACTCTGAGTTCTCAAAAAGGGTTTCTTCACCCCGGGAAGTTAATTAAATACCATTTGGAGGCATTTAATGTTCGAGCAAAAACGGCTGATTTTCGACAAAAGAGATAACACCCCCCCATTACGTCATGCTTCAGAAATGTGGAAAATGGTCCGTTTTCAAATGTTTTATTTTTGAACGTCAGTTCACATTTGTAGGTGGATCATCAGTGTTAGAGCTAAAATTAGCATGTTTAAAGTGATTTTCATGCTTCCAGGGGCTCGGGAAGTGAAATAAATACCATTTGGAGGCATTTAATGTTCGAGCAAAAACGGCTGATTTTCGACAAAAGAGATAACACCCCCCATTACGTCATGCTTCAGAAATGTGGAAAATGGTCCGTTTTCAAATGTTTTATTTTTGAACGTCAGTTCACATTTGTAGGTGGATCATCAGTGTTAGAGCTAAAATTAGCATGTTTAAAGTGATTTTCATGCTTCCAGGGGCTCGGGAAGTTAATTAAATACCATTTGGAGGCATTTAATGTTCGAGCAAAAACGGCTGATTTTCGACAAAAGAGTTAACACCCCCCCATTACGTCATGCTTCAGAAATGTGGAAAATGGTCCGTTTTCAAATGTTTTATTTTTGAACGTCAGTTCACATTTGTAGGTGGATCATCAGTGTTAGAGCTAAAATTAGCATGTTTAAAGTGATTTTCATGCTTCCAGGGGCCCAAAACACAAGATTAATGGAATGGTTAAAAGTGCATGAAAATGGCCAATTTACTCACTCTGAGTTCTCAAAAAGGGTTTCTTCACCCCGGGAAGTGAAATAAATACCATTTGGAGGCATTTAATGTTCGAGCAAAAACGGCTGATTTTCGACAAAAGAGATACACCCCCCCATTACGTCATGCTTCAGAAATGTGGAAAATGGTCCGTTTTCAAATGTTTTATTTTTGAACGTCAGTTCACATTTGTAGGTGGATCATCAGTGTTAGAGCTAAAATTAGCATGTTTAAAGTGATTTTCATGCTTCCAGGGGCTCGGGAAGTGAAATAAATACCATTTGGAGGCATTTAATGTTCGAGCAAAAACGGCTGATTTTCGACAAAAGAGATAACACCCCCCAATTACGTCATGCTTCAGAAATGTGGAAAATGGTCCGTTTTCAAATGTTTTATTTTTGAACGTCAGTTCACATTTGTAGGTGGATCATCAGTGTTAGAGCTAAAATTAGCATGTTTAAAGTGATTTTCATGTTTCCAGGGGCCCAAAACACAAGATTAATGGAATGGTTAAAAGTGCATGAAAATGGCCAATTTACTCACTCTGAGTTCTCAAAAAGGGTTTCTTCACCCCGGGAAGTGAAATAAATACCATTTGGAGGCATTTAATGTTTGAGCAAAAACGGCTGATTTTCGACAAAAGAGATAACACCCCCCCATTACGTCATGCTTCAGAAATGTGGAAAATGGTCCGTTTTCAAATGTTTTATTTTTGAACGTCAGTTCACATTTGTAGGTGGATCATCAGTGTTAGAGCTAAAATTAGCATGTTTAAAGTGATTTTCATGCTTCCAGGGGCTCGGGAAGTTAATTAAATACCATTTGCAGGCATTTAATGTTCAAGCAAAAACGGCTGATTTTCGACAAAAGAGATAACACCCCCCCATTACGTCATGCTTCAGAAATGTGGAAAATGGTCCGTTTTCAAATGTTTTATTTTTGAACGTCAGTTCACATTTGTAGGTGGATCATCAGTGTTAGAGCTAAAATTAGCATGTTTAAAGTGATTTTCATGCTTCCAGGGGCCCAAAACACAAGATTTATGGAATGGTTAAAAGTGCATGAAAATGGCCAATTTACTCACTCTGAGTTCTCAAAAAGGGTTTCTTCACCCCGGGAAGTTAATTAAATACCATTTGGAGGCATTTAATGTTCGAGCAAAAACGGCTGATTTTCGACAAAAGAGATAACACCCCCCCATTACGTCATGCTTCAGAAATGTGGAAAATGGTCCGTTTTCAAATGTTTTATTTTTGAACGTCAGTTCAAATTTGTAGGTGGATCATCAGTGTTAGAGCTAAAATTAGCATGTTTAAAGTGATTTTCATGCTTCCAGGGGCTCGGGAAGTTAATTAAATACCATTTGGAAGCATTTAATGTTCGAGCAAAAACGGCTGATTTTCGACAAAAGAGATAACACCCCCCCATTACGTCATGCTTCAGAAATGTGGAAAATGGTCCGTTTTCAAATGTTTTATTTTTGAACGTCAGTTCACATTTGTAGGTGGATCATCAGTGTTAGAGCTAAAATTAGCATGTTTAAAGTGATTTTCATGCTTCCAGGGGCCCAAAACACAAGATTTATGGAATGGTTAAAAGTGCATGAAAATGGCCAATTTACTCACTCTGAGTTCTCAAAAAGGGTTTCTTCACCCCGGGAAGTTAATTAAATACCATTTGGAGGCATTTAATGTTCGAGCAAAAATGGCTGATTTTCGACAAAAGAGATAACACCCCCCCATTACGTCATGCTTCAGAAATGTGGAAAATGGTCCGTTTTCAAATGTTTTATTTTTGAACGTCAGTTCACATTTGTAGGTGGATCATCAGTGTTAGAGCTAAAATTAGCATGTTTAAAGTGATTTTCATGCTTCCAGGGGCCCAAAACACAAGATTTATGGAATGGTTAAAAGTGCATGAAAATGGCCAATTTACTCACTCTGAGTTCTCAAAAAGGGTTTCTTCACCCCGGGAAGTTAATTAAATACCATTTGGAGGCATTTAATGTTCGAGCAAAAACGGCTGATTTTCGACAAAAGAGATAACACCCCCCCATTATGTCATGCTTCAGAAATGTGGAAAATGGTCCGTTTTCAAATGTTTTATTTTTGAACGTCAGTTCACATTTGTAGGTGGATCATCAGTGTTAGAGCTAAAATTAGCATGTTTAAAGTGATTTTCATGCTTCCAGGGGCCCAAAACACAAGATTAATGGAATGGTTAAAAGTGCATGAAAATGGCCAATTTACTCACTCTGAGTTCTCAAAAAGGGTTTCTTCACCCCGGGAAGTGAAATAAATACCATTTGGAGGCATTTAATGTTCGAGCAAAAACGGCTGATTTTCGACAAAAGAGATAACACCCCCCCCATTACGTCATGCTTCAGAAATGTGGAAAATGGTCTGTTTTCAAATGTTTTATTTTTGAACGTCAGTTCACATTTGTAGGTGGATCATCAGTGTTAGAGCTAAAATTAGCATGTTTAAAGTGATTTTCATGCTTCCAGGGGCCCAAAACACAAGATTTATGGAATGGTTAAAAGTGCATGAAAATGGCCAATTTACTCACTCTGAGTTCTCAAAAAGGGTTTCTTCACCCCGTGAAGTTAATTAAATACCATTTGGAGGCATTTAATGTTCGAGCAAAAACGGCTGATTTTCGACAAAAGAGATAACACCCCCCCATTACGTCATGCTTCAGAAATGTGGAAAATGGTCCGTTTTCAAATGTTTTATTTTTGAACGTCAGTTCACATTTGTAGGTGGATCATCAGTGTTAGAGCTAAAATTAGGATGTTTAAAGTGATTTTCATGCTTCCAGGGGCTCGGGAAGTTAATTAAATACCATATGGAGGCATTTAATGTTCGAGCAAAAACGGCTGATTTTCGAAAAAGAGATAACACCCCCCCATTACGTCATGCTTCAGGAATGTGGAAAATGGTCCGTTTTCAAATGTTTTATTTTTGAACGTCAGTTCACATTTGTAGGTGGATCATCAGTGTTAGAGCTAAAATTAGCATGTTTAAAGTGATTTTCATGCTTCCAGGGGCCCAAAACACAAGATTTATGGAATGGTTAAAAGTGCATGAAAATGGCCAATTTACTCACTCTGAGTTCTCAAAAAGGGTTTCTTCACCCCGGGAAGTTAATTAAATACCATTTGGAGGCATTTAATGTTCGAGCAAAAACGGCTGATTTTCGACAAAAGAGATAACACCCCCCCATTACGTCATGCTTCAGAAATGTGGAAAATGGTCCGTTTTCAAATGTTTTATTTTTGAACGTCAGTTCACATTTGTAGGTGGATCATCAGTGTTAGAGCTAAAATTAGCATGTTTAAAGTGATTTTCATGCTTCCAGGGGCTCGGGAAGTTAATTAAATACCATTTGGAGGCATTTAATGTTCGAGCAAAAACGGCTGATTTTCGACAAAAGAGATAACACCCCCCCCATTACGTCATGCTTCAGAAATGTGGAAAATGGTCCGTTTTCAAATGTTTTATTTTTGAACGTCAGTTCACATTTGTAGGTGGATCATCAGTGTTAGAGCTAAAATTAGCATGTTTAAAGTGATTTTCATGCTTCCAGGGGCCCAAAACACAAGATTTATGGAATGGTTAAAAGTGCATGAAAATGGCCAATTTACTCACTCTGAGTTCTCAAAAAGGGTTTTTTCACCCCGGGAAGTTAATTAAATACCATTTGGAGGCATTTAATGTTCGAGCAAAAACGGCTGATTTTCGACAAAAGAGATAACACCCCCCCATTACGTCATGCTTCAGAAATGTGGAAAATGGTCCGTTTTCAAATGTTTTATTTTTGAACGTCAGTTCACATTTGTAGGTGGATCATCAGTGTTAGAGCTAAAATTAGCATGTTTAAAGTGATTTTCATGCTTCCAGGGGCCCAAAACACAAGATTAATGGAATGGTTAAAAGTGCATGAAAATGGCCAATTTACTCACTCTGAGTTCTCAAAAAGGGTTTCTTCACCCCGGGAAGTGAAATAAATACCATTTGGAGGCATTTAATGTTCGAGCAAAAACGGCTGATTTTCGACAAAAGAGATAACACCCCCCCATTACGTCATGCTTCAGAAATGTGGAAAATGGTCCGTTTTCAAATGTTTTATTTTTGAACGTCAGTTCACATTTGTAGGTGGATCATCAGTGTTAGAGCTAAAATTAGCATGTTTAAAGTGATTTTCATGCTTCCAGGGGCTCGGGAAGTTAATTAAATACCATTTGGAGGCATTTAATGTTCGAGCAAAAACGGCTGATTTTCGACAAAAGAGATAACACCCCCCCATTACGTCATGCTTCAGAAATGTGGAAAATGGTCCGTTTTCAAATGTTTTATTTTTGAACGTCAGTTCACATTTGTAGGTGGATCATCAGTGTTAGAGCTAAAATTAGCATGTTTAAAGTGATTTTCATGCTTCCAGGGGCCCAAAACACAAGATTTATGGAATGGTTAAAAGTGCATGAAAATGGCCAATTTACTCACTCTGAGTTCTCAAAAAGGGTTTCTTCACCCCGGGAAGTTAATTAAATACCATTTGGAGGCATTTAATGTTCGAGCAAAAACGGCTGATTTTCGACAAAAGAGATAACACCCCCCCATTACGTCATGCTTCAGAAATGTGGAAAATGGTCCGTTTTCAAATGTTTTATTTTTGAACGTCAGTTCACATTTGTAGGTGGATCATCAGTGTTAGAGCTAAAATTAGCATGTTTAAAGTGATTTTCATGCTTCCAGGGGCCCAAAACACAAGATTTATGGAATGGTTAAAAGTGCATGAAAATGGCCAATTTACTCACTCTGAGTTCTCAAAAAGGGTTTCTTCACCCCGGGAAGTTAATTAAATACCATTTGGAGGCATTTAATGTTCGAGCAAAAACGGCTGATTTTCGACAAAAGAGATAACACCCCCCCATTACGTCATGCTTCAGAAATGTGGAAAATGGTCCGTTTTCAAATGTTTTATTTTTGAACGTCAGTTCACATTTGTAGGTGGATCATCAGTGTTAGAGCTAAAATTAGGATGTTTAAAGTGATTTTCATGCTTCCAGGGGCTCGGGAAGTTAATTAAATACCATTTGGAGGCATTTAATGTTCGAGCAAAAACGGCTGATTTTCGAAAAAGAGATAACACCCCCCCATTACGTCATGCTTCAGAAATGTGGAAAATGGTCCGTTTTCAAATGTTTTATTTTTGAACGTCAGTTCACATTTGTAGGTGGATCATCAGTGTTAGAGCTAAAATTAGCATGTTTAAAGTGATTTTCATGCTTCCAGGGGCCCAAAACACAAGATTTATGGAATGGTTAAAAGTGCATGAAAATGGCCAATTTACTCACTCTGAGTTCTCAAAAAGGGTTTCTTCACCCCGGGAAGTTAATTAAATACCATTTGGAGGCATTTAATGTTCGAGCAAAAACGGCTGATTTTCGACAAAAGAGATAACACCCCCCATTACGTCATGCTTCAGAAATGTGGAAAATGGTCCGTTTTCAAATGTTTTATTTTTGAACGTCAGTTCACATTTGTAGGTGGATCATCAGTGTTAGAGCTAAAATTAGCATGTTTAAAGTGATTTTCATGCTTCCAGGGGCTCGGGAAGTTAATTAAATACCATTTGGAGGCATTTAATGTTCGAGCAAAAACGGCTGATTTTCGACAAAAGAGATAACACCCCCCCCATTACGTCATGCTTCAGAAATGTGGAAAATGGTCCGTTTTCAAATGTTTTATTTTTGAACGTCAGTTCACATTTGTAGGTGGATCATCAGTGTTAGAGCTAAAATTAGCATGTTTAAAGTGATTTTCATGCTTTCAGGGGCTCGGGAAGTTAATTAAATACCATTTGGAGGCATTTGATGTTCGAGCAAAAACGGCTGATTTTCGACAAAAGAGATAACACCCCCCCCATTACGTCATGCTTCAGAAATGTGGAAAATGGTCCGTTTTCAAATGTTTTATTTTTGAACGTCAGTTCACATTTGTAGGTGGATCATCAGTGTTAGAGCTAAAATTAGCATGTTTAAAGTGATTTTCATGCTTCCAGGGGCCCAAAACACAAGATTTATGGAATGGTTAAAAGTGCATGAAAATGGCCTATTTACTCACTCTGAGTTCTCAAAAAGGGTTTCTTCACCCCGGGAAGTTAATTAAATACCATTTGGAGGCATTTAATGTTCGAGCAAAAACGGCTGATTTTCGACAAAAGAGATAACACCCCCCCATTACGTCATGCTTCAGAAATGTGGAAAATGGTCCGTTTTCAAATGTTTTATTTTTGAACGTCAGTTCACATTTGTAGGTGGATCATCAGTGTTAGAGCTAAAATTAGCATGTTTAAAGTGATTTTCATGCTTCCAGGGGCTCGGGAAGTTAATTAAATACCATTTGGAGGCATTTAATGTTCGAGCAAAAACGGCTGATTTTCGACAAAAGAGATAACACCCCCCCATTACGTCATGCTTCAGAAATGTGGAAAATGGTCCGTTTTCAAATGTTTTATTTTTGAACGTCAGTTCACATTTGTAGGTGGATCATCAGTGTTAGAGCTAAAATTAGCATGTTTAAAGTGATTTTCATGCTTCCAGGGGCTCGGGAAGTGAAATAAATACCATTTGGAGGCATTTAATGTTCGAGCAAAAACGGCTGATTTTCGACAAAAGAGATAACACCCCCCCATTACGTCATGCTTCAGAAATGTGGAAAATGGTCCGTTTTCAAATGTTTTATTTTTGAACGTCAGTTCACATTTGTAGGTGGATCATCAGTGTTAGAGCTAAAATTAGCATGTCTAAAGTGATTTTCATGCTTCCAGGGGCTCGGGAAGTTAATTAAATACCATTTGGAGGCATTTGATGTTCGAGCAAAAACGGCTGATTTTCGACAAAAGAGATAACACCCCCCCCCATTACGTCATGCTTCAGAAATGTGGAAAATGGTCCGTTTTCAAATGTTTTATTTTTGAACGTCAGTTCACATTTGTAGGTGGATCATCAGTGTTAGAGCTAAAATTAGCATGTTTAAAGTGATTTTCATGCTTCCAGGGGCCCAAAACACAAGATTTATGGAATGTTTAAAAGTGCATGAAAATGGCCAATTTACTCACTCTGAGTTCTCAAAAAGGGTTTCTTCACCCCGGGAAGTTAATTAAATACCATTTGGAGGCATTTAATGTTCGAGCAAAAACGGCTGATTTTCGACAAAAGAGATAACACCCCCCCAGTACGTCATGCTTCAGAAATGTGGAAAATGGTCCGTTTTCAAATGTTTTATTTTTGAACGTCAGTTCACATTTGTAGGTGGATCATCAGTGTTAGAGCTAAAATTAGCATGTTTAAAGTGATTTTCATGCTTCCAGGGGCTCGGGAAGTCAATTAAATACCATTTGGAGGCATTTAATGTTCGAGCAAAAACGGCTGATTTTCGACAAAAGAGATAACACCCCCCCATTACGTCATGCTTCAGAAATGTGGAAAATGGTCCGTTTTCAAATGTTTTATTTTTGAACGTCAGTTCACATTTGTAGGTGGATCATCAGTGTTAGAGCTAAAATTAGCATGTTTAAAGTGATTTTCATGCTTCCAGGGGCTCGGGAAGTGAAATAAATACCATTTGGAGGCATTTAATGTTCGAGCAAAAACGGCTGATTTTCGACAAAAGATATAGCACCCCCCCATTACGTCATGCTTCAGAAATGTGGAAAATGGTCCGTTTTCAAATGTTTTATTTTTGAACGTCAGTTCACATTTGTAGGTGGATCATCAGTGTTAGAGCTAAAATTAGCATGTTTAAAGTGATTTTCATGCTTCCAGGGGCTCGGGAAGTTAATTAAATACCATTTGGAGGCATTTAATGTTCGAGCAAAAACGGCTGATTTTCGACAAAAGAGATAACACCCCCCCATTACGTCATGCTTCAGAAATGTGGAAAATGGTCCGTTTTCAAATGTTTTATTTTTGAACGTCAGTTCACATTTGTAGGTGGATCATCAGTGTTAGAGCTAAAATTAGCATGTTTAAAGTGATTTTCATGCTTCCAGGGGCCCAAAACACAAGATTTATGGAATGGTTAAAAGTGCATGAAAATGGCCAATTTACTCACTCTGAGTTCTCAAAAAGGGTTTCTTCACCCCGGGAAGTTAATTAAATACCATTTGGAGGGATTTAATGTTCGAGCAAAAACGGCTGATTTTCGACAAAAGAGATAACACCCCCCCATTACGTCATGCTTCAGAAATGTGGAAAATGGTCCATTTTCAAATGTTTTATTTTTGAACGTCAGTTCACATTTGTAGGTGGATCATCAGTGTTAGAGCTAAAATTAGCATGTTTAAAGTGATTTTCATGCTTCCAGGGGCTCGGGAAGTGAAATAAATACCATTTGGAGGCATTTAATGTTCGAGCAAAAACGGCTGATTTTCGACAAAAGAGATAACACCCCCCCATTACGTCATGCTTCAGAAATGTGGAAAATGGTCCGTTTTCAAATGTTTTATTTTTGAACGTCAGTTCACATTTGTAGGTGGATCATCAGTGTTAGAGCTAAAATTAGCATGTTTAAAGTGATTTTCATGCTTCCAGGGGCCCAAAACACAAGATTTATGGAATGGTTAAAAGTGCATGAAAATGGCCAATTTACTCACTCTGAGTTCTCAAAAAGGGTTTCTTCACCCCGGGAAGTTAATTAAATACCATTTGGAGGCATTTAATGTTCGAGCAAAAACGGCTGATTTTCGACAAAAGAGATAACACCCCCCCATTACGTCATGCTTCAGAAATGTGGAAAATGGTCCATTTTCAAATGTTTTATTTTTGAACGTCAGTTCACATTTGTAGGTGGATCATCAGTGTTAGAGCTAAAATTAGCATGTTTAAAGTGATTTTCATGCTTCCAGGGGCTCGGGAAGTGAAATAAATACCATTTGGAGGCATTTAATGTTCGAGCAAAAACGGCTGATTTTCGACAAAAGAGATAACACCCCCCCATTACGTCATGCTTCAGAAATGTGGAAAATGGTCCGTTTTCAAATGTTTTATTTTTGAACGTCAGTTCACATTTGTAGGTGGATCATCAGTGTTAGAGCTAAAATTAGCATGTTTAAAGTGATTTTCATGCTTCCAGGGGCCCAAAACACAAGATTTATGGAATGGTTAAAAGTGCATGAAAATGGCCAATTTACTCACTCTGAGTTCTCAAAAAGGGTTTCTTCACCCCGGGAAGTTAATTAAATACCATTTGGAGGCATTTAATGTTCGAGCAAAAACGGCTGATTTTCGACAAAAGAGATAACACCCCCCCATTACGTCATGCTTCAGAAATGTGGAAAATGGTCCGTTTTCAAATGTTTTATTTTTGAACGTCAGTTCACATTTGTAGGTGGATCATCAGTGTTAGAGCTAAAATTAGCATGTTTAAAGTGATTTTCATGCTTCCAGGGGCCCAAAACACAAGATTAATGGAATGGTTAAAAGTGCATGAAAATGGCCAATTTACTCACTCTGAGTTCTCAAAAAGGGTTTCTTCACCCCGGGAAGTGAAATAAATACCATTTGGAGGCATTTAATGTTCGAGCAAAAACGGCTGATTTTCGACAAAAGAGATAACACCCCCCCATTACGTCATGCTTCAGAAATGTGGAAAATGGTCCGTTTTCAAATGTTTTATTTTTGAACGTCAGTTCACATTTGTAGGTGGATCATCAGTGTTAGAGCTAAAATTAGCATGTTTAAAGTGATTTTCATGCTTCCAGGGGCTCGGGAAGTTAATTAAATACCATTTGGAGGCATTTAATGTTCGAGCAAAAACGGCTGATTTTCGACAAAAGAGATAACACCCCCCCATTACGTCATGCTTCAGAAATGTGGAAAATGGTCCGTTTTCAAATGTTTTATTTTTGAACGTCAGTTCACATTTGTAGGTGGATCATCAGTGTTAGAGCTAAAATTAGCATGTTTAAAGTGATTTTCATGCTTCCAGGGGCCCAAAACACAAGATTTATGGAATGGTTAAAAGTGCATGAAAATGGCCAATTTACTCACTCTGAGTTCTCAAAAAGGGTTTCTTCACCCCGGGAAGTTAATTAAATACCATTTGGAGGCATTTAATGTTCGAGCAAAAACGGCTGATTTTCGACAAAAGAGATAACACCCCCCCATTACGTCATGCTTCAGAAATGTGGAAAATGGTCCGTTTTCAAATGTTTTATTTTTGAACGTCAGTTCACATTTGTAGGTGGATCATCAGTGTTAGAGCGAAAATTAGCATGTTTAAAGTGATTTTCATGCTTCCAGGGGCCCAAAACACAAGATTAATGGAATGGTTAAAAGTGCATGAAAATGGCCAATTTACTCACTCTGAGTTCTCAAAAAGGGTTTCTTCACCCCGGGAAGTGAAATAAATACCATTTGGAGGCATTTAATGTTCGAGCAAAAACGGCTGATTTTCGACAAAAGAGATAACACCCCCCCATTACGTCATGCTTCAGAAATGTGGAAAATGGTCCGTTTTCAAATGTTTTATTTTTGAACGTCAGTTCACATTTGTAGGTGGATCATCAGTGTTAGAGCTAAAATTAGCATGTTTAAAGTGATTTTCATGCTTCCAGGGGCCCAAAACACAAGATTTATGGAATGGTTAAAAGTGCATGAAAATGGCCAATTTACTCACTCTGAGTTCTCAAAAAGGGTTTCTTCACCCCGGGAAGTTAATTAAATACCATTTGGAGGCATTTAATGTTCGAGCAAAAACGGCTGATTTTCGACAAAAGAGATAACACCCCCCCATTACGTCATGCTTCAGAAATGTGGAAAATGGTCCGTTTTCAAATGTTTTATTTTTGAACGTCAGTTCACATTTGTAGGTGGATCATCAGTGTTAGAGCTAAAATTAGCATGTTTAAAGTGATTTTCATGCTTCCAGGGGCCCAAAACACAAGATTTATGGAATGGTTAAAAGTGCATGAAAATGGCCAATTTACTCACTCTGAGTTCTCAAAAAGGGTTTCTTCACCCCGGGAAGTTAATTAAATACCATTTGGAGGCATTTAATGTTCGAGCAAAAACGGCTGATTTTCGACAAAAGAGATAACACCCCCCCATTACGTCATGCTTCAGAAATGTGGAAAATGGTCCGTTTTCAAATGTTTTATTTTTGAACGTCAGTTCACATTTGTAGGTGGATCATCAGTGTTAGAGCTAAAATTAGCATGTTTAAAGTGATTTTCATGCTTCCAGGGGCTCGGGAAGTGAAATAAATACCATTTGGAGGCATTTAATGTTCGAGCAAAAACGGCTGATTTTCGACAAAAGAGATAACACCCCCCATTACGTCATGCTTCAGAAATGTGGAAAATGGTCCGTTTTCAAATGTTTTATTTTTGAACGTCAGTTCACATTTGTAGGTGGATCATCAGTGTTAGAGCTAAAATTAGCATGTTTAAAGTGATTTTCATGCTTCCAGGGGCTCGGGAAGTTAATTAAATACCATTTGGAGGCATTTAATGTTCGAGCAAAAACGGCTGATTTTCGACAAAAGAGTTAACACCCCCCCATTACGTCATGCTTCAGAAATGTGGAAAATGGTCCGTTTTCAAATGTTTTATTTTTGAACGTCAGTTCACATTTGTAGGTGGATCATCAGTGTTAGAGCTAAAATTAGCATGTTTAAAGTGATTTTCATGCTTCCAGGGGCCCAAAACACAAGATTAATGGAATGGTTAAAAGTGCATGAAAATGGCCAATTTACTCACTCTGAGTTCTCAAAAAGGGTTTCTTCACCCCGGGAAGTGAAATAAATACCATTTGGAGGCATTTAATGTTCGAGCAAAAACGGCTGATTTTCGACAAAAGAGATACACCCCCCCATTACGTCATGCTTCAGAAATGTGGAAAATGGTCCGTTTTCAAATGTTTTATTTTTGAACGTCAGTTCACATTTGTAGGTGGATCATCAGTGTTAGAGCTAAAATTAGCATGTTTAAAGTGATTTTCATGCTTCCAGGGGCTCGGGAAGTGAAATAAATACCATTTGGAGGCATTTAATGTTCGAGCAAAAACGGCTGATTTTCGACAAAAGAGATAACACCCCCCAATTACGTCATGCTTCAGAAATGTGGAAAATGGTCCGTTTTCAAATGTTTTATTTTTGAACGTCAGTTCACATTTGTAGGTGGATCATCAGTGTTAGAGCTAAAATTAGCATGTTTAAAGTGATTTTCATGTTTCCAGGGGCCCAAAACACAAGATTAATGGAATGGTTAAAAGTGCATGAAAATGGCCAATTTACTCACTCTGAGTTCTCAAAAAGGGTTTCTTCACCCCGGGAAGTGAAATAAATACCATTTGGAGGCATTTAATGTTCGAGCAAAAACGGCTGATTTTCGACAAAAGAGATAACACCCCCCCATTACGTCATGCTTCAGAAATGTGGAAAATGGTCCGTTTTCAAATGTTTTATTTTTGAACGTCAGTTCACATTTGTAGGTGGATCATCAGTGTTAGAGCTAAAATTAGCATGTTTAAAGTGATTTTCATGCTTCCAGGGGCTCGGGAAGTTAATTAAATACCATTTGGAGGCATTTCATGTTCAAGCAAAAACGGCTGATTTTCGACAAAAGAGATAACACCCCCCCATTACGTCATGCTTCAGAAATGTGGAAAATGGTCCGTTTTCAAATGTTTTATTTTTGAACGTCAGTTCACATTTGTAGGTGGATCATCAGTGTTAGAGCTAAAATTAGCATGTTTAAAGTGATTTTCATGCTTCCAGGGGCCCAAAACACAAGATTTATGGAATGGTTAAAAGTGCATGAAAATGGCCAATTTACTCACTCTGAGTTCTCAAAAAGGGTTTCTTCACCCCGGGAAGTTAATTAAATACCATTTGGAGGCATTTAATGTTCGAGCAAAAACGGCTGATTTTCGACAAAAGAGATAACACCCCCCCATTACGTCATGCTTCAGAAATGTGGAAAATGGTCCGTTTTCAAATGTTTTATTTTTGAACGTCAGTTCAAATTTGTAGGTGGATCATCAGTGTTAGAGCTAAAATTAGCATGTTTAAAGTGATTTTCATGCTTCCAGGGGCTCGGGAAGTTAATTAAATACCATTTGGAAGCATTTAATGTTCGAGCAAAAACGGCTGATTTTCGACAAAAGAGATAACACCCCCCCATTACGTCATGCTTCAGAAATGTGGAAAATGGTCCGTTTTCAAATGTTTTATTTTTGAACGTCAGTTCACATTTGTAGGTGGATCATCAGTGTTAGAGCTAAAATTAGCATGTTTAAAGTGATTTTCATGCTTCCAGGGGCCCAAAAAACAAGATTTATGGAATGGTTAAAAGTGCATGAAAATGGCCAATTTACTCACTCTGAGTTCTCAAAAAGGGTTTCTTCACCCCGGGAAGTTAATTAAATACCATTTGGAGGCATTTAATGTTCGAGCAAAAATGGCTGATTTTCGACAAAAGAGATAACACCCCCCCATTACGTCATGCTTCAGAAATGTGGAAAATGGTCCGTTTTCAAATGTTTTATTTTTGAACGTCAGTTCACATTTGTAGGTGGATCATCAGTGTTAGAGCTAAAATTAGCATGTTTAAAGTGATTTTCATGCTTCCAGGGGCCCAAAACACAAGATTTATGGAATGGTTAAAAGTGCATGAAAATGGCCAATTTACTCACTCTGAGTTCTCAAAAAGGGTTTCTTCACCCCGGGAAGTTAATTAAATACCATTTGGAGGCATTTAATGTTCGAGCAAAAACGGCTGATTTTCGACAAAAGAGATAACACCCCCCCATTATGTCATGCTTCAGAAATGTGGAAAATGGTCCGTTTTCAAATGTTTTATTTTTGAACGTCAGTTCACATTTGTAGGTGGATCATCAGTGTTAGAGCTAAAATTAGCATGTTTAAAGTGATTTTCATGCTTCCAGGGGCCCAAAACACAAGATTAATGGAATGGTTAAAAGTGCATGAAAATGGCCAATTTACTCACTCTGAGTTCTCAAAAAGGGTTTCTTCACCCCGGGAAGTGAAATAAATACCATTTGGAGGCATTTAATGTTCGAGCAAAAACGGCTGATTTTCGACAAAAGAGATAACACCCCCCCATTACGTCATGCTTCAGAAATGTGGAAAATGGTCTGTTTTCAAATGTTTTATTTTTGAACGTCAGTTCACATTTGTAGGTGGATCATCAGTGTTAGAGCTAAAATTAGCATGTTTAAAGTGATTTTCATGCTTCCAGGGGCCCAAAACACAAGATTTATGGAATGGTTAAAAGTGCATGAAAAGGCCAATTTACTCACTCTGAGTTCTCAAAAAGGGTTTCTTCACCCCGTGAAGTTAATTAAATACCATTTGGAGGCATTTAATGTTCGAGCAAAAACGGCTGATTTTCGACAAAAGAGATAACACCCCCCATTACGTCATGCTTCAGAAATGTGGAAAATGGTCCGTTTTCAAATGTTTTATTTTTGAACGTCAGTTCACATTTGTAGGTGGATCATCAGTGTTAGAGCTAAAATTAGCATGTTTAAAGTGATTTTCATGCTTCCAGGGGCCCAAAACACAAGATTTATGGAATGGTTAAAAGTGCATGAAAATGGCCAATTTACTCACTCTGAGTTCTCAAAAAGGGTTTCTTCACCCCGGGAAGTTAATTAAATACCATTTGGAGGCATTTAATGTTCGAGCAAAAACGGCTGATTTTCGACAAAAGAGATAACACCCCCCCATTACGTCATGCTTCAGAAATGTGGAAAATGGTCCGTTTTCAAATGTTTTATTTTTGAACGTCAGTTCACATTTGTAGGTGGATCATCAGTGTTAGAGCTAAAATTAGCATGTTTAAAGTGATTTTCATGCTTCCAGGGGCCCAAAACACAAGATTTATGGAATGGTTAAAAGTGCATGAAAATGGCCAATTTACTCACTCTGAGTTCTCAAAAAGGGTTTCTTCACCCCGGGAAGTTAATTAAATACCATTTGGAGGCATTTAATGTTCGAGCAAAAACGGCTGATTTTCGACAAAAGAGATAACACCCCCCCATTACGTCATGCTTCAGAAATGTGGAAAATGGTCCGTTTTCAAATGTTTTATTTTTGAACGTCAGTTCACATTTGTAGGTGGATCATCAGTGTTAGAGCTAAAATTAGCATGTTTAAAGTGATTTTCATGCTTCCAGGGGCTCGGGAAGTGAAATAAATACCATTTGGAGGCATTTAATGTTCGAGCAAAAACGGCTGATTTTCGACAAAAGAGATAACACCCCCCATTACGTCATGCTTCAGAAATGTGGAAAATGGTCCGTTTTCAAATGTTTTATTTTTGAACGTCAGTTCACATTTGTAGGTGGATCATCAGTGTTAGAGCTAAAATTAGCATGTTTAAAGTGATTTTCATGCTTCCAGGGGCTCGGGAAGTTAATTAAATACCATTTGGAGGCATTTAATGTTCGAGCAAAAACGGCTGATTTTCGACAAAAGAGTTAACACCCCCCCATTACGTCATGCTTCAGAAATGTGGAAAATGGTCCGTTTTCAAATGTTTTATTTTTGAACGTCAGTTCACATTTGTAGGTGGATCATCAGTGTTAGAGCTAAAATTAGCATGTTTAAAGTGATTTTCATGCTTCCAGGGGCCCAAAACACAAGATTAATGGAATGGTTAAAAGTGCATGAAAATGGCCAATTTACTCACTCTGAGTTCTCAAAAAGGGTTTCTTCACCCCGGGAAGTGAAATAAATACCATTTGGAGGCATTTAATGTTCGAGCAAAAACGGCTGATTTTCGACAAAAGAGATACACCCCCCCATTACGTCATGCTTCAGAAATGTGGAAAATGGTCCGTTTTCAAATGTTTTATTTTTGAACGTCAGTTCACATTTGTAGGTGGATCATCAGTGTTAGAGCTAAAATTAGCATGTTTAAAGTGATTTTCATGCTTCCAGGGGCTCGGGAAGTGAAATAAATACCATTTGGAGGCATTTAATGTTCGAGCAAAAACGGCTGATTTTCGACAAAAGAGATAACACCCCCCAATTACGTCATGCTTCAGAAATGTGGAAAATGGTCCGTTTTCAAATGTTTTATTTTTGAACGTCAGTTCACATTTGTAGGTGGATCATCAGTGTTAGAGCTAAAATTAGCATGTTTAAAGTGATTTTCATGTTTCCAGGGGCCCAAAACACAAGATTAATGGAATGGTTAAAAGTGCATGAAAATGGCCAATTTACTCACTCTGAGTTCTCAAAAAGGGTTTCTTCACCCCGGGAAGTGAAATAAATACCATTTGGAGGCATTTAATGTTCGAGCAAAAACGGCTGATTTTCGACAAAAGAGATAACACCCCCCCATTACGTCATGCTTCAGAAATGTGGAAAATGGTCCGTTTTCAAATGTTTTATTTTTGAACGTCAGTTCACATTTGTAGGTGGATCATCAGTGTTAGAGCTAAAATTAGCATGTTTAAAGTGATTTTCATGCTTCCAGGGGCTCGGGAAGTTAATTAAATACCATTTGGAGGCATTTAATGTTCAAGCAAAAACGGCTGATTTTCGACAAAAGAGATAACACCCCCCCATTACGTCATGCTTCAGAAATGTGGAAAATGGTCCGTTTTCAAATGTTTTATTTTTGAACGTCAGTTCACATTTGTAGGTGGATCATCAGTGTTAGAGCTAAAATTAGCATGTTTAAAGTGATTTTCATGCTTCCAGGGGCCCAAAACACAAGATTTATGGAATGGTTAAAAGTGCATGAAAATGGCCAATTTACTCACTCTGAGTTCTCAAAAAGGGTTTCTTCACCCCGGGAAGTTAATTAAATACCATTTGGAGGCATTTAATGTTCGAGCAAAAACGGCTGATTTTCGACAAAAGAGATAACACCCCCCCATTACGTCATGCTTCAGAAATGTGGAAAATGGTCCGTTTTCAAATGTTTTATTTTTGAACGTCAGTTCAAATTTGTAGGTGGATCATCAGTGTTAGAGCTAAAATTAGCATGTTTAAAGTGATTTTCATGCTTCCAGGGGCTCGGGAAGTTAATTAAATACCATTTGGAAGCATTTAATGTTCGAGCAAAAACGGCTGATTTTCGACAAAAGAGATAACACCCCCCCATTACGTCATGCTTCAGAAATGTGGAAAATGGTCCGTTTTCAAATGTTTTATTTTTGAACGTCAGTTCACATTTGTAGGTGGATCATCAGTGTTAGAGCTAAAATTAGCATGTTTAAAGTGATTTTCATGCTTCCAGGGGCCCAAAACACAAGATTTATGGAATGGTTAAAAGTGCATGAAAATGGCCAATTTACTCACTCTGAGTTCTCAAAAAGGGTTTCTTCACCCCGGGAAGTTAATTAAATACCATTTGGAGGCATTTAATGTTCGAGCAAAAATGGCTGATTTTCGACAAAAGAGATAACACCCCCCCATTACGTCATGCTTCAGAAATGTGGAAAATGGTCCGTTTTCAAATGTTTTATTTTTGAACGTCAGTTCACATTTGTAGGTGGATCATCAGTGTTAGAGCTAAAATTAGCATGTTTAAAGTGATTTTCATGCTTCCAGGGGCCCAAAACACAAGATTTATGGAATGGTTAAAAGTGCATGAAAATGGCCAATTTACTCACTCTGAGTTCTCAAAAAGGGTTTCTTCACCCCGGGAAGTTAATTAAATACCATTTGGAGGCATTTAATGTTCGAGCAAAAACGGCTGATTTTCGACAAAAGAGATAACACCCCCCCATTATGTCATGCTTCAGAAATGTGGAAAATGGTCCGTTTTCAAATGTTTTATTTTTGAACGTCAGTTCACATTTGTAGGTGGATCATCAGTGTTAGAGCTAAAATTAGCATGTTTAAAGTGATTTTCATGCTTCCAGGGGCCCAAAACACAAGATTAATGGAATGGTTAAAAGTGCATGAAAATGGCCAATTTACTCACTCTGAGTTCTCAAAAAGGGTTTCTTCACCCCGGGAAGTGAAATAAATACCATTTGGAGGCATTTAATGTTCGAGCAAAAACGGCTGATTTTCGACAAAAGAGATAACACCCCCCCATTACGTCATGCTTCAGAAATGTGGAAAATGGTCTGTTTTCAAATGTTTTATTTTTGAACGTCAGTTCACATTTGTAGGTGGATCATCAGTGTTAGAGCTAAAATTAGCATGTTTAAAGTGATTTTCATGCTTCCAGGGGCCCAAAACACAAGATTTATGGAATGGTTAAAAGTGCATGAAAAGGCCAATTTACTCACTCTGAGTTCTCAAAAAGGGTTTCTTCACCCCGTGAAGTTAATTAAATACCATTTGGAGGCATTTAATGTTCGAGCAAAAACGGCTGATTTTCGACAAAAGAGATAACACCCCCCATTACGTCATGCTTCAGAAATGTGGAAAATGGTCCGTTTTCAAATGTTTTATTTTTGAACGTCAGTTCACATTTGTAGGTGGATCATCAGTGTTAGAGCTAAAATTAGCATGTTTAAAGTGATTTTCATGCTTCCAGGGGCCCAAAACACAAGATTTATGGAATGGTTAAAAGTGCATGAAAATGGCCAATTTACTCACTCTGAGTTCTCAAAAAGGGTTTCTTCACCCCGGGAAGTTAATTAAATACCATTTGGAGGCATTTAATGTTCGAGCAAAAACGGCTGATTTTCGACAAAAGAGATAACACCCCCCCATTACGTCATGCTTCAGAAATGTGGAAAATGGTCCGTTTTCAAATGTTTTATTTTTGAACGTCAGTTCACATTTGTAGGTGGATCATCAGTGTTAGAGCTAAAATTAGCATGTTTAAAGTGATTTTCATGCTTCCAGGGGCCCAAAACACAAGATTTATGGAATGGTTAAAAGTGCATGAAAATGGCCAATTTACTCACTCTGAGTTCTCAAAAAGGGTTTCTTCACCCCGGGAAGTTAATTAAATACCATTTGGAGGCATTTAATGTTCGAGCAAAAACGGCTGATTTTCGACAAAAGAGATAACACCCCCCCATTACGTCATGCTTCAGAAATGTGGAAAATGGTCCGTTTTCAAATGTTTTATTTTTGAACGTCAGTTCACATTTGTAGGTGGATCATCAGTGTTAGAGCTAAAATTAGTATGTTTAAAGTGATTTTCATGCTTCCAGGGGCTCGGGAAGTGAAATAAATACCATTTGGAGGCATTTAATGTTCGAGCAAAAACGGCTGATTTTCGACAAAAGAGATAACACCCCCCATTACGTCATGCTTCAGAAATGTGGAAAATGGTCCGTTTTCAAATGTTTTATTTTTGAACGTCAGTTCACATTTGTAGGTGGATCATCAGTGTTAGAGCTAAAATTAGCATGTTTAAAGTGATTTTCATGCTTCCAGGGGCTCGGGAAGTTAATTAAATACCATTTGGAGGCATTTAATGTTCGAGCAAAAACGGCTGATTTTCGACAAAAGAGTTAACACCCCCCCATTACGTCATGCTTCAGAAATGTGGAAAATGGTCCGTTTTCAAATGTTTTATTTTTGAACGTCAGTTCACATTTGTAGGTGGATCATCAGTGTTAGAGCTAAAATTAGCATGTTTAAAGTGATTTTCATGCTTCCAGGGGCCCAAAACACAAGATTAATGGAATGGTTAAAAGTGCATGAAAATGGCCAATTTACTCACTCTGAGTTCTCAAAAAGGGTTTCTTCACCCCGGGAAGTGAAATAAATACCATTTGGAGGCATTTAATGTTCGAGCAAAAACGGCTGATTTTCGACAAAAGAGATACACCCCCCCATTACGTCATGCTTCAGAAATGTGGAAAATGGTCCGTTTTCAAATGTTTTATTTTTGAACGTCAGTTCACATTTGTAGGTGGATCATCAGTGTTAGAGCTAAAATTAGCATGTTTAAAGTGATTTTCATGCTTCCAGGGGCTCGGGAAGTGAAATAAATACCATTTGGAGGCATTTAATGTTCGAGCAAAAACGGCTGATTTTCGACAAAAGAGATAACACCCCCCAATTACGTCATGCTTCAGAAATGTGGAAAATGGTCCGTTTTCAAATGTTTTATTTTTGAACGTCAGTTCACATTTGTAGGTGGATCATCAGTGTTAGAGCTAAAATTAGCATGTTTAAAGTGATTTTCATGTTTCCAGGGGCCCAAAACACAAGATTAATGGAATGGTTAAAAGTGCATGAAAATGGCCAATTTACTCACTCTGAGTTCTCAAAAAGGGTTTCTTCACCCCGGGAAGTGAAATAAATACCATTTGGAGGCATTTAATGTTCGAGCAAAAACGGCTGATTTTCGACAAAAGAGATAACACCCCCCCATTACGTCATGCTTCAGAAATGTGGAAAATGGTCCGTTTTCAAATGTTTTATTTTTGAACGTCAGTTCACATTTGTAGGTGGATCATCAGTGTTAGAGCTAAAATTAGCATGTTTAAAGTGATTTTCATGCTTCCAGGGGCTCGGGAAGTTAATTAAATACCATTTGGAGGCATTTAATGTTCAAGCAAAAACGGCTGATTTTCGACAAAAGAGATAACACCCCCCCATTACGTCATGCTTCAGAAATGTGGAAAATGGTCCGTTTTCAAATGTTTTATTTTTGAACGTCAGTTCACATTTGTAGGTGGATCATCAGTGTTAGAGCTAAAATTAGCATGTTTAAAGTGATTTTCATGCTTCCAGGGGCCCAAAACACAAGATTTATGGAATGGTTAAAAGTGCATGAAAATGGCCAATTTACTCACTCTGAGTTCTCAAAAAGGGTTTCTTCACCCCGGGAAGTTAATTAAATACCATTTGGAGGCATTTAATGTTCGAGCAAAAACGGCTGATTTTCGACAAAAGAGATAACACCCCCCCATTACGTCATGCTTCAGAAATGTGGAAAATGGTCCGTTTTCAAATGTTTTATTTTTGAACGTCAGTTCAAATTTGTAGGTGGATCATCAGTGTTAGAGCTAAAATTAGCATGTTTAAAGTGATTTTCATGCTTCCAGGGGCTCGGGAAGTTAATTAAATACCATTTGGAAGCATTTAATGTTCGAGCAAAAACGGCTGATTTTCGACAAAAGAGATAACACCCCCCCATTACGTCATGCTTCAGAAATGTGGAAAATGGTCCGTTTTCAAATGTTTTATTTTTGAACGTCAGTTCACATTTGTAGGTGGATCATCAGTGTTAGAGCTAAAATTAGCATGTTTAAAGTGATTTTCATGCTTCCAGGGGCCCAAAACACAAGATTTATGCAATGGTTAAAAGTGCATGAAAATGGCCAATTTACTCACTCTGAGTTCTCAAAAAGGGTTTCTTCACCCCGGGAAGTTAATTAAATACCATTTGGAGGCATTTAATGTTCGAGCAAAAATGGCTGATTTTCGACAAAAGAGATAACACCCCCCCATTACGTCATGCTTCAGAAATGTGGAAAATGGTCCGTTTTCAAATGTTTTATTTTTGAACGTCAGTTCACATTTGTAGGTGGATCATCAGTGTTAGAGCTAAAATTAGCATGTTTAAAGTGATTTTCATGCTTCCAGGGGCCCAAAACACAAGATTTATGGAATGGTTAAAAGTGCATGAAAATGGCCAATTTACTCACTCTGAGTTCTCAAAAAGGGTTTCTTCACCCCGGGAAGTTAATTAAATACCATTTGGAGGCATTTAATGTTCGAGCAAAAACGGCTGATTTTCGACAAAAGAGATAACACCCCCCCATTATGTCATGCTTCAGAAATGTGGAAAATGGTCCGTTTTCAAATGTTTTATTTTTGAACGTCAGTTCACATTTGTAGGTGGATCATCAGTGTTAGAGCTAAAATTAGCATGTTTAAAGTGATTTTCATGCTTCCAGGGGCCCAAAACACAAGATTAATGGAATGGTTAAAAGTGCATGAAAATGGCCAATTTACTCACTCTGAGTTCTCAAAAAGGGTTTCTTCACCCCGGGAAGTGAAATAAATACCATTTGGAGGCATTTAATGTTCGAGCAAAAACGGCTGATTTTCGACAAAAGAGATAACACCCCCCCATTACGTCATGCTTCAGAAATGTGGAAAATGGTCTGTTTTCAAATGTTTTATTTTTGAACGTCAGTTCACATTTGTAGGTGGATCATCAGTGTTAGAGCTAAAATTAGCATGTTTAAAGTGATTTTCATGCTTCCAGGGGCCCAAAACACAAGATTTATGGAATGGTTAAAAGTGCATGAAAAGGCCAATTTACTCACTCTGAGTTCTCAAAAAGGGTTTCTTCACCCCGTGAAGTTAATTAAATACCATTTGGAGGCATTTAATGTTCGAGCAAAAACGGCTGATTTTCGACAAAAGAGATAACACCCCCCATTACGTCATGCTTCAGAAATGTGGAAAATGGTCCGTTTTCAAATGTTTTATTTTTGAACGTCAGTTCACATTTGTAGGTGGATCATCAGTGTTAGAGCTAAAATTAGCATGTTTAAAGTGATTTTCATGCTTCCAGGGGCCCAAAACACAAGATTTATGGAATGGTTAAAAGTGCATGAAAATGGCCAATTTACTCACTCTGAGTTCTCAAAAAGGGTTTCTTCACCCCGGGAAGTTAATTAAATACCATTTGGAGGCATTTAATGTTCGAGCAAAAACGGCTGATTTTCGACAAAAGAGATAACACCCCCCCATTACGTCATGCTTCAGAAATGTGGAAAATGGTCCGTTTTCAAATGTTTTATTTTTGAACGTCAGTTCACATTTGTAGGTGGATCATCAGTGTTAGAGCTAAAATTAGCATGTTTAAAGTGATTTTCATGCTTCCAGGGGCCCAAAACACAAGATTTATGGAATGGTTAAAAGTGCATGAAAATGGCCAATTTACTCACTCTGAGTTCTCAAAAAGGGTTTCTTCACCCCGGGAAGTTAATTAAATACCATTTGGAGGCATTTAATGTTCGAGCAAAAACGGCTGATTTTCGACAAAAGAGATAACACCCCCCCATTACGTCATGCTTCAGAAATGTGGAAAATGGTCCAATTTCAAATGTTTTATTTTTGAACGTCAGTTCACATTTGTAGGTGGATCATCAGTGTTAGAGCTAAAATTAGCATGTTTAAAGTGATTTTCATGCTTCCAGGGGCTCGGGAAGTGAAATAAATACCATTTGGAGGCATTTAATGTTCGAGCAAAAACGGCTGATTTTCGACAAAAGAGATAACACCCCCCATTACGTCATGCTTCAGAAATGTGGAAAATGGTCCGTTTTCAAATGTTTTATTTTTGAACGTCAGTTCACATTTGTAGGTGGATCATCAGTGTTAGAGCTAAAATTAGCATGTTTAAAGTGATTTTCATGCTTCCAGGGGCTCGGGAAGTTAATTAAATACCATTTGGAGGCATTTAATGTTCGAGCAAAAACGGCTGATTTTCGACAAAAGAGTTAACACCCCCCCATTACGTCATGCTTCAGAAATGTGGAAAATGGTCCGTTTTCAAATGTTTTATTTTTGAACGTCAGTTCACATTTGTAGGTGGATCATCAGTGTTAGAGCTAAAATTAGCATGTTTAAAGTGATTTTCATGCTTCCAGGGGCCCAAAACACAAGATTAATGGAATGGTTAAAAGTGCATGAAAATGGCCAATTTACTCACTCTGAGTTCTCAAAAAGGGTTTCTTCACCCCGGGAAGTGAAATAAATACCATTTGGAGGCATTTAATGTTCGAGCAAAAACGGCTGATTTTCGACAAAAGAGATACACCCCCCCATTACGTCATGCTTCAGAAATGTGGAAAATGGTCCGTTTTCAAATGTTTTATTTTTGAACGTCAGTTCACATTTGTAGGTGGATCATCAGTGTTAGAGCTAAAATTAGCATGTTTAAAGTGATTTTCATGCTTCCAGGGGCTCGGGAAGTGAAATAAATACCATTTGGAGGCATTTAATGTTCGAGCAAAAACGGCTGATTTTCGACAAAAGAGATAACACCCCCCAATTACGTCATGCTTCAGAAATGTGGAAAATGGTCCGTTTTCAAATGTTTTATTTTTGAACGTCAGTTCACATTTGTAGGTGGATCATCAGTGTTAGAGCTAAAATTAGCATGTTTAAAGTGATTTTCATGTTTCCAGGGGCCCAAAACACAAGATTAATGGAATGGTTAAAAGTGCATGAAAATGGCCAATTTACTCACTCTGAGTTCTCAAAAAGGGTTTCTTCACCCCGGGAAGTGAAATAAATACCATTTGGAGGCATTTAATGTTCGAGCAAAAACGGCTGATTTTCGACAAAAGAGATAACACCCCCCCATTACGTCATGCTTCAGAAATGTGGAAAATGGTCCGTTTTCAAATGTTTTATTTTTGAACGTCAGTTCACATTTGTAGGTGGATCATCAGTGTTAGAGCTAAAATTAGCATGTTTAAAGTGATTTTCATGCTTCCAGGGGCTCGGGAAGTTAATTAAATACCATTTGGAGGCATTTAATGTTCAAGCAAAAACGGCTGATTTTCGACAAAAGAGATAACACCCCCCCATTACGTCATGCTTCAGAAATGTGGAAAATGGTCCGTTTTCAAATGTTTTATTTTTGAACGTCAGTTCACATTTGTAGGTGGATCATCAGTGTTAGAGCTAAAATTAGCATGTTTAAAGTGATTTTCATGCTTCCAGGGGCCCAAAACACAAGATTTATGGAATGGTTAAAAGTGCATGAAAATGGCCAATTTACTCACTCTGAGTTCTCAAAAAGGGTTTCTTCACCCCGGGAAGTTAATTAAATACCATTTGGAGGCATTTAATGTTCGAGCAAAAACGGCTGATTTTCGACAAAAGAGATAACACCCCCCCATTACGTCATGCTTCAGAAATGTGGAAAATGGTCCGTTTTCAAATGTTTTATTTTTGAACGTCAGTTCAAATTTGTAGGTGGATCATCAGTGTTAGAGCTAAAATTAGCATGTTTAAAGTGATTTTCATGCTTCCAGGGGCTCGGGAAGTTAATTAAATACCATTTGGAAGCATTTAATGTTCGAGCAAAAACGGCTGATTTTCGACAAAAGAGATAACACCCCCCCATTACGTCATGCTTCAGAAATGTGGAAAATGGTCCGTTTTCAAATGTTTTATTTTTGAACGTCAGTTCACATTTGTAGGTGGATCATCAGTGTTAGAGCTAAAATTAGCATGTTTAAAGTGATTTTCATGCTTCCAGGGGCCCAAAACACAAGATTTATGGAATGGTTAAAAGTGCATGAAAATGGCCAATTTACTCACTCTGAGTTCTCAAAAAGGGTTTCTTCACCCCGGGAAGTTAATTAAATACCATTTGGAGGCATTTAATGTTCGAGCAAAAATGGCTGATTTTCGACAAAAGAGATAACACCCCCCCATTACGTCATGCTTCAGAAATGTGGAAAATGGTCCGTTTTCAAATGTTTTATTTTTGAACGTCAGTTCACATTTGTAGGTGGATCATCAGTGTTAGAGCTAAAATTAGCATGTTTAAAGTGATTTTCATGCTTCCAGGGGCCCAAAACACAAGATTTATGGAATGGTTAAAAGTGCATGAAAATGGCCAATTTACTCACTCTGAGTTCTCAAAAAGGGTTTCTTCACCCCGGGAAGTTAATTAAATACCATTTGGAGGCATTTAATGTTCGAGCAAAAACGGCTGATTTTCGGCAAAAGAGATAACACCCCCCCATTATGTCATGCTTCAGAAATGTGGAAAATGGTCCGTTTTCAAATGTTTTATTTTTGAACGTCAGTTCACATTTGTAGGTGGATCATCAGTGTTAGAGCTAAAATTAGCATGTTTAAAGTGATTTTCATGCTTCCAGGGGCCCAAAACACAAGATTAATGGAATGGTTAAAAGTGCATGAAAATGGCCAATTTACTCACTCTGAGTTCTCAAAAAGGGTTTCTTCACCCCGGGAAGTGAAATAAATACCATTTGGAGGCATTTAATGTTCGAGCAAAAACGGCTGATTTTCGACAAAAGAGATAACACCCCCCCATTACGTCATGCTTCAGAAATGTGGAAAATGGTCTGTTTTCAAATGTTTTATTTTTGAACGTCAGTTCACATTTGTAGGTGGATCATCAGTGTTAGAGCTAAAATTAGCATGTTTAAAGTGATTTTCATGCTTCCAGGGGCCCAAAACACAAGATTTATGGAATGGTTAAAAGTGCATGAAAATGGCCAATTTACTCACTCTGAGTTCTCAAAAAGGGTTTCTTCACCCCGGGAAGTTAATTAAATACCATTTGGAGGCATTTAATGTTCGAGCAAAAACGGCTGATTTTCGACAAAAGAGATAACACCCCCCCATTACGTCATGCTTCAGAAATGTGGAAAATGGTCCGTTTTCAAATGTTTTATTTTTGAACGTCAGTTCACATTTGTAGGTGGATCATCAGTGTTAGAGCTAAAATTAGCATGTTTAAAGTGATTTTCATGCTTCCAGGGGCCCAAAACACAAGATTTATGGAATGGTTAAAAGTGCATGAAAATGGCCAATTTACTCACTCTGAGTTCTCAAAAAGGGTTTCTTCACCCCGGGAAGTTAATTAAATACCATTTGGAGGCATTTAATGTTCGAGCAAAAACGGCTGATTTTCGACAAAAGAGATAACACCCCCCCATTACGTCATGCTTCAGAAATGTGGAAAATGGTCCGTTTTCAAATGTTTTATTTTTGAACGTCAGTTCACATTTGTAGGTGGATCATCAGTGTTAGAGCTAAAATTAGCATGTTTAAAGTGATTTTCATGCTTCCAGGGGCCCAAAACACAAGATTTATGGAATGGTTAAAAGTGCATGAAAATGGCCAATTTACTCACTCTGAGTTCTCAAAAAGGGTTTCTTCACCCCGGGAAGTTAATTAAATACCATTTGGAGGCATTTAATGTTCGAGCAAAAACGGCTGATTTTCGGCAAAAGAGATAACACCCCCCCATTATGTCATGCTTCAGAAATGTGGAAAATGGTCCGTTTTCAAATGTTTTATTTTTGAACGTCAGTTCACATTTGTAGGTGGATCATCAGTGTTAGAGCTAAAATTAGCATGTTTAAAGTGATTTTCATGCTTCCAGGGGCCCAAAACACAAGATTAATGGAATGGTTAAAAGTGCATGAAAATGGCCAATTTACTCACTCTGAGTTCTCAAAAAGGGTTTCTTCACCCCGGGAAGTGAAATAAATACCATTTGGAGGCATTTAATGTTCGAGCAAAAACGGCTGATTTTCGACAAAAGAGATAACACCCCCCCATTACGTCATGCTTCAGAAATGTGGAAAATGGTCTGTTTTCAAATGTTTTATTTTTGAACGTCAGTTCACATTTGTAGGTGGATCATCAGTGTTAGAGCTAAAATTAGCATGTTTAAAGTGATTTTCATGCTTCCAGGGGCCCAAAACACAAGATTTATGGAATGGTTAAAAGTGCATGAAAATGGCCAATTTACTCACTCTGAGTTCTCAAAAAGGGTTTCTTCACCCCGGGAAGTTAATTAAATACCATTTGGAGGCATTTAATGTTCGAGCAAAAACGGCTGATTTTCGACAAAAGAGATAACACCCCCCCATTACGTCATGCTTCAGAAATGTGGAAAATGGTCCGTTTTCAAATGTTTTATTTTTGAACGTCAGTTCACATTTGTAGGTGGATCATCAGTGTTAGAGCTAAAATTAGGATGTTTAAAGTGATTTTCATGCTTCCAGGGGCTCGGGAAGTTAATTAAATACCATATGGAGGCATTCAATGTTCGAGCAAAAACGGCTGATTTTCGAAAAAGAGATAACACCCCCCCATTACGTCATGCTTCAGGAATGTGGAAAATGGTCCGTTTTCAAATGTTTTATTTTTGAACGTCAGTTCACATTTGTAGGTGGATCATCAGTGTTAGAGCTAAAATTAGCATGTTTAAAGTGATTTTCATGCTTCCAGGGGCCCAAAACACAAGATTTATGGAATGGTTAAAAGTGCATGAAAATGGCCAATTTACTCACTCTGAGTTCTCAAAAAGGGTTTCTTCACCCCGGGAAGTTAATTAAATACCATTTGGAGGCATTTAATGTTCGAGCAAAAACGGCTGATTTTCGACAAAAGAGATAACACCCCCCCATTACGTCATGCTTCAGAAATGTGGAAAATGGTCCGTTTTCAAATGTTTTATTTTTGAACGTCAGTTCACATTTGTAGGTGGATCATCAGTGTTAGAGCTAAAATTAGCATGTTTAAAGTGATTTTCATGCTTCCAGGGGCTCGGGAAGTTAATTAAATACCATTTGGAGGCATTTGATGTTCGAGCAAAAACGGCTGATTTTCGACAAAAGAGATAACACCCCCCCCCATTACGTCATGCTTCAGAAATGTGGAAAATGGTCCGTTTTCAAATGTTTTATTTTTGAACGTCAGTTCACATTTGTAGGTGGATCATCAGTGTTAGAGCTAAAATTAGCATGTTTAAAGTGATTTTCATGCTTCCAGGGGCCCAAAACACAAGATTTATGGAATGGTTAAAAGTGCATGAAAATGGCCTATTTACTCACTCTGAGTTCTCAAAAAGGGTTTCTTCACCCCGTGAAGTTAATTAAATACCATTTGGAGGCATTTAATGTTCGAGCAAAAACGGCTGATTTTCGACAAAAGAGATAACACCCCCCCATTACGTCATGCTTCAGAAATGTGGAAAATGGTCCGTTTTCAAATGTTTTATTTTTGAACGTCAGTTCACATTTGTAGGTGGATCATCAGTGTTAGAGCTAAAATTAGGATGTTTAAAGTGATTTTCATGCTTCCAGGGGCTCGGGAAGTTAATTAAATACCATATGGAGGCATTTAATGTTCGAGCAAAAACGGCTGATTTTCGAAAAAGAGATAACACCCCCCCATTACGTCATGCTTCAGGAATGTGGAAAATGGTCCGTTTTCAAATGTTTTATTTTTGAACGTCAGTTCACATTTGTAGGTGGATCATCAGTGTTAGAGCTAAAATTAGCATGTTTAAAGTGATTTTCATGCTTCCAGGGGCCCAAAACACAAGATTTATGGAATGGTTAAAAGTGCATGAAAATGGCCAATTTACTCACTCTGAGTTCTCAAAAAGGGTTTCTTCACCCCGGGAAGTTAATTAAATACCATTTGGAGGCATTTAATGTTCGAGCAAAAACGGCTGATTTTCGACAAAAGAGATAACACCCCCCCATTACGTCATGCTTCAGAAATGTGGAAAATGGTCCGTTTTCAAATGTTTTATTTTTGAACGTCAGTTCACATTTGTAGGTGGATCATCAGTGTTAGAGCTAAAATTAGCATGTTTAAAGTGATTTTCATGCTTCCAGGGGCTCGGGAAGTTAATTAAATACCATTTGGAGGCATTTGATGTTCGAGCAAAAACGGCTGATTTTCGACAAAAGAGATAACACCCCCCCCCATTACGTCATGCTTCAGAAATGTGGAAAATGGTCCGTTTTCAAATGTTTTATTTTTGAACGTCAGTTCACATTTGTAGGTGGATCATCAGTGTTAGAGCTAAAATTAGCATGTTTAAAGTGATTTTCATGCTTCCAGGGGCCCAAAACACAAGATTTATGGAATGGTTAAAAGTGCATGAAAATGGCCTATTTACTCACTCTGAGTTCTCAAAAAGGGTTTCTTCACCCCGGGAAGTTAATTAAATACCATTTGGAGGCATTTAATGTTCGAGCAAAAACGGCTGATTTTCGACAAAAGAGATAACACCCCCCCATTACGTCATGCTTCAGAAATGTGGAAAATGGTCCGTTTTCAAATGTTTTATTTTTGAACGTCAGTTCACATTTGTAGGTGGATCATCAGTGTTAGAGCTAAAATTAGCATGTTTAAAGTGATTTTCATGCTTCCAGGGGCTCGGGAAGTGAAATAAATACCATTTGGAGGCATTTAATGTTCGAGCAAAAACGGCTGATTTTCGACAAAAGAGATAACACCCCCCCATTACGTCATGCTTCAGAAATGTGGAAAATGGTCCGTTTTCAAATGTTTTATTTTTGAACGTCAGTTCACATTTGTAGGTGGATCATCAGTGTTAGAGCTAAAATTAGCATGTTTAAAGTGATTTTCATGCTTCCAGGGGCCCAAAACACAAGATTTATGGAATGGTTAAAAGTGCATGAAAATGGCCAATTTACTCACTCTGAGTTCTCAAAAAGGGTTTCTTCACCCCGGGAAGTTAATTAAATACCATTTGGAGGCATTTAATGTTCGAGCAAAAACGGCTGATTTTCGACAAAAGAGATAACACCCCCCCATTACGTCATGCTTCAGAAATGTGGAAAATGGTCCGTTTTCAAATGTTTTATTTTTGAACGTCAGTTCACATTTGTAGGTGGATCATCAGTGTTAGAGCTAAAATTAGCATGTTTAAAGTGATTTTCATGCTTCCAGGGGCCCAAAACACAAGATTAATGGAATGGTTAAAAGTGCATGAAAATGGCCAATTTACTCACTCTGAGTTCTCAAAAAGGGTTTCTTCACCCCGGGAAGTGAAATAAATACCATTTGGAGGCATTTAATGTTCGAGCAAAAACGGCTGATTTTCGACAAAAGAGATAACACCCCCCCATTACGTCATGCTTCAGAAATGTGGAAAATGGTCCGTTTTCAAATGTTTTATTTTTGAACGTCAGTTCACATTTGTAGGTGGATCATCAGTGTTAGAGCTAAAATTAGCATGTTTAAAGTGATTTTCATGCTTCCAGGGGCTCGGGAAGTTAATTAAATACCATTTGGAGGCATTTAATGTTCGAGCAAAAACGGCTGATTTTCGACAAAAGAGATAACACCCCCCCATTACGTCATGCTTCAGAAATGTGGAAAATGGTCCGTTTTCAAATGTTTTATTTTTGAACGTCAGTTCACATTTGTAGGTGGATCATCAGTGTTAGAGCTAAAATTAGCATGTTTAAAGTGATTTTCATGCTTCCAGGGGCTCGGGAAGTGAAATAAATACCATTTGGAGGCATTTAATGTTCGAGCAAAAACGGCTGATTTTCGACAAAAGAGATAACACCCCCCCATTACGTCATGCTTCAGAAATGTGGAAAATGGTCCGTTTTCAAATGTTTTATTTTTGAACGTCAGTTCACATTTGTAGGTGGATCATCAGTGTTAGAGCTAAAATTAGCATGTCTAAAGTGATTTTCATGCTTCCAGGGGCTCGGGAAGTTAATTAAATACCATTTGGAGGCATTTGATGTTCGAGCAAAAACGGCTGATTTTCGACAAAAGAGATAACACCCCCCCCCATTACGTCATGCTTCAGAAATGTGGAAAATGGTCCGTTTTCAAATGTTTTATTTTTGAACGTCAGTTCACATTTGTAGGTGGATCATCAGTGTTAGAGCTAAAATTAGCATGTTTAAAGTGATTTTCATGCTTCCAGGGGCCCAAAACACAAGATTTATGGAATGTTTAAAAGTGCATGAAAATGGCCAATTTACTCACTCTGAGTTCTCAAAAAGGGTTTCTTCACCCCGGGAAGTTAATTAAATACCATTTGGAGGCATTTAATGTTCGAGCAAAAACGGCTGATTTTCGACAAAAGAGATAACACCCCCCCAGTACGTCATGCTTCAGAAATGTGGAAAATGGTCCGTTTTCAAATGTTTTATTTTTGAACGTCAGTTCACATTTGTAGGTGGATCATCAGTGTTAGAGCTAAAATTAGCATGTTTAAAGTGATTTTCATGCTTCCAGGGGCTCGGGAAGTCAATTAAATACCATTTGGAGGCATTTAATGTTCGAGCAAAAACGGCTGATTTTCGACAAAAGAGATAACACCCCCCCATTACGTCATGCTTCAGAAATGTGGAAAATGGTCCGTTTTCAAATGTTTTATTTTTGAACGTCAGTTCACATTTGTAGGTGGATCATCAGTGTTAGAGCTAAAATTAGCATGTTTAAAGTGATTTTCATGCTTCCAGGGGCTCGGGAAGTGAAATAAATACCATTTGGAGGCATTTAATGTTCGAGCAAAAACGGCTGATTTTCGACAAAAGAGATAGCACCCCCCCATTACGTCATGCTTCAGAAATGTGGAAAATGGTCCGTTTTCAAATGTTTTATTTTTGAACGTCAGTTCACATTTGTAGGTGGATCATCAGTGTTAGAGCTAAAATTAGCATGTTTAAAGTGATTTTCATGCTTCCAGGGGCTCGGGAAGTTAATTAAATACCATTTGGAGGCATTTAATGTTTGAGCAAAAACGGCTGATTTTCGACAAAAGAGATAACACCCCCCCATTACGTCATGCTTCAGAAATGTGGAAAATGGTCCGTTTTCAAATGTTTTATTTTTGAACCTCAGTTCACATTTGTAGGTGGATCATCAGTGTTAGAGCTAAAATTAGCATGTTTAAAGTGATTTTCATGCTTCCAGGGGCCCAAAACACAAGATTTATGGAATGGTTAAAAGTGCATGAAAATGGCCAATTTACTCACTCTGAGTTCTCAAAAAGGGTTTCTTCACCCCGGGAAGTTAATTAAATACCATTTGGAGGCATTTAATGTTCGAGCAAAAACGGCTGATTTTCGACAAAAGAGATAACACCCCCCCATTACGTCATGCTTCAGAAATGTGGAAAATGGTCCATTTTCAAATGTTTTATTTTTGAACGTCAGTTCACATTTGTAGGTGGATCATCAGTGTTAGAGCTAAAATTAGCATGTTTAAAGTGATTTTCATGCTTCCAGGGGCTCGGGAAGTGAAATAAATACCATTTGGAGGCATTTAATGTTCGAGCAAAAACGGCTGATTTTCGACAAAAGAGATAACACCCCCCCATTACGTCATGCTTCAGAAATGTGGAAAATGGTCCGTTTTCAAATGTTTTATTTTTGAACGTCAGTTCACATTTGTAGGTGGATCATCAGTGTTAGAGCTAAAATTAGCATGTTTAAAGTGATTTTCATGCTTCCAGGGGCCCAAAACACAAGATTTATGGAATGGTTAAAAGTGCATGAAAATGGCCAATTTACTCACTCTGAGTTCTCAAAAAGGGTTTCTTCACCCCGGGAAGTTAATTAAATACCATTTGGAGGCATTTAATGTTCGAGCAAAACCGGCTGATTTTCGACAAAAGAGATAACACCCCCCCATTACGTCATGCTTCAGAAATGTGGAAAATGGTCCGTTTTCAAATGTTTTATTTTTGAACGTCAGTTCACATTTGTAGGTGGATCATCAGTGTTAGAGCTAAAATTAGCATGTTTAAAGTGATTTTCATGCTTCCAGGGGCTCGGGAAGTTAATTAAATACCATTTGGAGGCATTTAATGTTCGAGCAAAAACGGCTGATTTTCGACAAAAGAGATAACACCCCCCCATTACGTCATGCTTCAGAAATGTGGAAAATGGTCCGTTATCAAATGTTTTATTTTTGAACGTCAGTTCACATTTGTAGGTGGATCATCAGTGTTAGAGCTAAAATTAGCATGTTTAAAGTGATTTTCATGCTTCCAGGGGCTCGGGAAGTGAAATAAATACCATTTGGAGGCATTTAATGTTCAAGCAAAAACGGCTGATTTTCGACAAAAGAGATAACACCCCCCCATTACGTCATGCTTCAGAAATGTGGAAAATGGTCCGTTTTCAAATGTTTTATTTTTGAACGTCAGTTCACATTTGTAGGTGGATCATCAGTGTTAGAGCTAAAATTAGCATGTTTAAAGTGATTTTCATGCTTCCAGGGGCTCGGGAAGTTAATTAAATACCATTTGGAGGCATTTAATGTTCGAGCAAAAACGGCTGATTTTCGACAAAAGAGATAACACCCCCCCATTACGTCATGCTTCAGAAATGTGGAAAATGGTCCGTTTTCAAATGTTTTATTTTTGAACGTCAGTTCACATTTGTAGGTGGATCATCAGTGTTAGAGCTAAAATTAGCATGTTTAAAGTGATTTTCATGCTTCCAGGGGCCCAAAACACAAGATTTATGGAATGGTTAAAAGTGCATGAAAATGGCCAATTTACTCACTCTGAGTTCTCAAAAAGGGTTTCTTCACCCCGGGAAGTTAATTAAATACCATTTGGAGGCATTTAATGTTCGAGCAAAAACGGCTGATTTTCGACAAAAGAGATAACACCCCCCCATTACGTCATGCTTCAGAAATGTGGAAAATGGTCCGTTTTCAAATGTTTTATTTTTGAACGTCAGTTCACATTTGTAGGTGGATCATCAGTGTTAGAGCTAAAATTAGCATGTTTAAAGTGATTTTCATGCTTCCAGGGGCTCGGGAAGTGAAATAAATACCATTTGGAGGCATTTAATGTTCGAGCAAAAACGGCTGATTTTCGACAAAAGAGATAACACCCCCCCCATTACGTCATGCTTCAGAAATGTGGAAAATGGTCCGTTTTCAAATGTTTTATTTTTGAACGTCAGTTCACATTTGTAGGTGGATCATCAGTGTTAGAGCTAAAATTGGCATGTTTAAAGTGATTTTCATGCTTCCAGGGGCTCGGGAAGTTAATTAAATACCATTTGGAGGCATTTAATGTTCGAGCAAAAACGGCTGATTTTCGACAAAAGAGATAACACCCCCCCATTACGTCATGCTTCAGAAATGTGGAAAATGGTCCATTTTCAAATGTTTTATTTTTGAACGTCAGTTCACATTTGTAGGTGGATCATCAGTGTTAGAGCTAAAATTAGCATGTTTAAAGTGATTTTCATGCTTCCAGGGGCCCAAAACACAAGATTAATGGAATGGTTAAAAGTGCATGAAAATGGCCAATTTACTCACTCTGAGTTCTCAAAAAGGGTTTCTTCACCCCGGGAAGTGAAATAAATACCATTTGGAGGCATTTAATGTTCGAGCAAAAACTGCTGATTTTCGACAAAAGAGATAACACCCCCCCCATTACGTCATGCTTCAGAAATGTGGAAAATGGTCCGTTTTCAAATGTTTTATTTTTGAACGTCAGTTCACATTTGTAGGTGGATCATCAGTGTTAGAGCTAAAATTAGCATGTTTAAAGTGATTTTCATGCTTCCAGGGGCTCGGGAAGTGAAATAAATACCATTTGGAGGCATTTAATGTTCGAGCAAAAACGGCTGATTTTCGACAAAAGAGATAACAACCCCCCATTACGTCATGCTTCAGAAATGTGGAAAATGGTCCGTTTTCAAATGTTTTATTTTTGAACGTCAGTTCACATTTGTAGGTGGATCATCAGTGTTAGAGCTAAAATTAGCATGTTTAAAGTGATGTTCATGCTTCCAGGGGCCCAAAACACAAGATTAATGGAATGGTTAAAAGTGCATGAAAATGGCCAATTTACTCACTCTGAGTTCTCAAAAAGGGTTTCTTCACCCCGGGAAGTGAAATAAATACCATTTGGAGGCATTTAATGTTCGAGCAAAAACGGCTGATTTTCGACAAAAGAGATAACACCCCCCAATTACGTCATGCTTCAGAAATGTGGAAAATGGTCCGTTTTCAAATGTTTTATTTTTGAACGTCAGTTCACATTTGTAGGTGGATCATCAGTGTTAGAGCTAAAATTAGCATGTTTAAAGTGATTTTCATGCTTCCAGGGGCTCGGGAAGTTAATTAAATACCATTTGGAGGCATTTAATGTTCGAGCAAAAACGGCTGATTTTCGACAAAAGAGATAACACCCCCCCATTACGTCATGCTTCAGAAATGTGGAAAATGGTCCGTTTTCAAATGTTTTATTTTTGAACGTCAGTTCACATTTGTAGGTGGATCATCAGTGTTAGAGCTAAAATTAGCATGTTTAAAGTGATTTTCATGCTTCCAGGGGCCCAAAACACAAGATTAATGGAATGGTTAAAAGTGCATGAAAATGGCCAATTTAATCACTCTGAGTTCTCAAAAAGGGTTTCTTCACCCCGGGAAGTGAAATAAATACCATTTGGAGGCATTTAATGTTCGAGCAAAAACGGCTGATTTTCGACAAAAGAGATAACACCCCCCCATTACGTCATGCTTCAGAAATGTGGAAAATGGTCCGTTTTCAAATGTTTTATTTTTGAACGTCAGTTCACATTTGTAGGTGGATCATCAGTGTTAGAGCTAAAATTAGCATGTTTAAAGTGATTTTCATGCTTCCAGGGGCCCAAAACACAAGATTAATGGAATGGTTAAAAGTGCATGAAAATGGCCAATTTAATCACTCTGAGTTCTCAAAAAGGGTTTCTTCACCCCGGGAAGTGAAATAAATACCATTTGGAGGCATTTAATGTTCGAGCAAAAACGGCTGATTTTCGACAAAAGAGATAACACCCCCCCATTACGTCATGCTTCAGAAATGTGGAAAATGGTCCGTTTTCAAATGTTTTATTTTTGAACGTCAGTTCACATTTGTAGGTGGATCATCAGTGTTAGAGCTAAAATTAGCATGTTTAAAGTGATTTTCATGCTTCCAGGGGCCCAAAACACAAGATTTATGGAATGTTTAAAAGTGCATGAAAATGGCCAATTTACTCACTCTGAGTTCTCAAAAAGGGTTTCTTCACCCCGGGAAGTTAATTAAATACCATTTGGAGGCATTTAATGTTCGAGCAAAAACGGCTGATTTTCGACAAAAGAGATAACACCCCCCCAGTACGTCATGCTTCAGAAATGTGGAAAATGGTCCGTTTTCAAATGTTTTATTTTTGAACGTCAGTTCACATTTGTAGGTGGATCATCAGTGTTAGAGCTAAAATTAGCATGTTTAAAGTGATTTTCATGCTTCCAGGGGCTCGGGAAGTCAATTAAATACCATTTGGAGGCATTTAATGTTCGAGCAAAAACGGCTGATTTTCGACAAAAGAGATAACACCCCCCCATTACGTCATGCTTCAGAAATGTGGAAAATGGTCCGTTTTCAAATGTTTTATTTTTGAACGTCAGTTCACATTTGTAGGTGGATCATCAGTGTTAGAGCTAAAATTAGCATGTTTAAAGTGATTTTCATGCTTCCAGGGGCTCGGGAAGTGAAATAAATACCATTTGGAGGCATTTAATGTTCGAGCAAAAACGGCTGATTTTCGACAAAAGAGATAGCACCCCCCCATTACGTCATGCTTCAGAAATGTGGAAAATGGTCCGTTTTCAAATGTTTTATTTTTGAACGTCAGTTCACATTTGTAGGTGGATCATCAGTGTTAGAGCTAAAATTAGCATGTTTAAAGTGATTTTCATGCTTCCAGGGGCTCGGGAAGTTAATTAAATACCATTTGGAGGCATTTAATGTTTGAGCAAAAACGGCTGATTTTCGACAAAAGAGATAACACCCCCCCATTACGTCATGCTTCAGAAATGTGGAAAATGGTCCGTTTTCAAATGTTTTATTTTTGAACCTCAGTTCACATTTGTAGGTGGATCATCAGTGTTAGAGCTAAAATTAGCATGTTTAAAGTGATTTTCATGCTTCCAGGGGCCCAAAACACAAGATTTATGGAATGGTTAAAAGTGCATGAAAATGGCCAATTTACTCACTCTGAGTTCTCAAAAAGGGTTTCTTCACCCCGGGAAGTTAATTAAATACCATTTGGAGGCATTTAATGTTCGAGCAAAAACGGCTGATTTTCGACAAAAGAGATAACACCCCCCCATTACGTCATGCTTCAGAAATGTGGAAAATGGTCCATTTTCAAATGTTTTATTTTTGAACGTCAGTTCACATTTGTAGGTGGATCATCAGTGTTAGAGCTAAAATTAGCATGTTTAAAGTGATTTTCATGCTTCCAGGGGCTCGGGAAGTGAAATAAATACCATTTGGAGGCATTTAATGTTCGAGCAAAAACGGCTGATTTTCGACAAAAGAGATAACACCCCCCCATTACGTCATGCTTCAGAAATGTGGAAAATGGTCCGTTTTCAAATGTTTTATTTTTGAACGTCAGTTCACATTTGTAGGTGGATCATCAGTGTTAGAGCTAAAATTAGCATGTTTAAAGTGATTTTCATGCTTCCAGGGGCCCAAAACACAAGATTTATGGAATGGTTAAAAGTGCATGAAAATGGCCAATTTACTCACTCTGAGTTCTCAAAAAGGGTTTCTTCACCCCGGGAAGTTAATTAAATACCATTTGGAGGCATTTAATGTTCGAGCAAAACCGGCTGATTTTCGACAAAAGAGATAACACCCCCCCATTACGTCATGCTTCAGAAATGTGGAAAATGGTCCGTTTTCAAATGTTTTATTTTTGAACGTCAGTTCACATTTGTAGGTGGATCATCAGTGTTAGAGCTAAAATTAGCATGTTTAAAGTGATTTTCATGCTTCCAGGGGCTCGGGAAGTTAATTAAATACCATTTGGAGGCATTTAATGTTCGAGCAAAAACGGCTGATTTTCGACAAAAGAGATAACACCCCCCCATTACGTCATGCTTCAGAAATGTGGAAAATGGTCCGTTATCAAATGTTTTATTTTTGAACGTCAGTTCACATTTGTAGGTGGATCATCAGTGTTAGAGCTAAAATTAGCATGTTTAAAGTGATTTTCATGCTTCCAGGGGCTCGGGAAGTGAAATAAATACCATTTGGAGGCATTTAATGTTCAAGCAAAAACGGCTGATTTTCGACAAAAGAGATAACACCCCCCCATTACGTCATGCTTCAGAAATGTGGAAAATGGTCCGTTTTCAAATGTTTTATTTTTGAACGTCAGTTCACATTTGTAGGTGGATCATCAGTGTTAGAGCTAAAATTAGCATGTTTAAAGTGATTTTCATGCTTCCAGGGGCTCGGGAAGTTAATTAAATACCATTTGGAGGCATTTAATGTTCGAGCAAAAACGGCTGATTTTCGACAAAAGAGATAACACCCCCCCATTACGTCATGCTTCAGAAATGTGGAAAATGGTCCGTTTTCAAATGTTTTATTTTTGAACGTCAGTTCACATTTGTAGGTGGATCATCAGTGTTAGAGCTAAAATTAGCATGTTTAAAGTGATTTTCATGCTTCCAGGGGCCCAAAACACAAGATTTATGGAATGGTTAAAAGTGCATGAAAATGGCCAATTTACTCACTCTGAGTTCTCAAAAAGGGTTTCTTCACCCCGGGAAGTTAATTAAATACCATTTGGAGGCATTTAATGTTCGAGCAAAAACGGCTGATTTTCGACAAAAGAGATAACACCCCCCCATTACGTCATGCTTCAGAAATGTGGAAAATGGTCCGTTTTCAAATGTTTTATTTTTGAACGTCAGTTCACATTTGTAGGTGGATCATCAGTGTTAGAGCTAAAATTAGCATGTTTAAAGTGATTTTCATGCTTCCAGGGGCTCGGGAAGTGAAATAAATACCATTTGGAGGCATTTAATGTTCGAGCAAAAACGGCTGATTTTCGACAAAAGAGATAACACCCCCCCCATTACGTCATGCTTCAGAAATGTGGAAAATGGTCCGTTTTCAAATGTTTTATTTTTGAACGTCAGTTCACATTTGTAGGTGGATCATCAGTGTTAGAGCTAAAATTGGCATGTTTAAAGTGATTTTCATGCTTCCAGGGGCTCGGGAAGTTAATTAAATACCATTTGGAGGCATTTAATGTTCGAGCAAAAACGGCTGATTTTCGACAAAAGAGATAACACCCCCCCATTACGTCATGCTTCAGAAATGTGGAAAATGGTCCATTTTCAAATGTTTTATTTTTGAACGTCAGTTCACATTTGTAGGTGGATCATCAGTGTTAGAGCTAAAATTAGCATGTTTAAAGTGATTTTCATGCTTCCAGGGGCCCAAAACACAAGATTAATGGAATGGTTAAAAGTGCATGAAAATGGCCAATTTACTCACTCTGAGTTCTCAAAAAGGGTTTCTTCACCCCGGGAAGTGAAATAAATACCATTTGGAGGCATTTAATGTTCGAGCAAAAACTGCTGATTTTCGACAAAAGAGATAACACCCCCCCCATTACGTCATGCTTCAGAAATGTGGAAAGTGGTCCGTTTTCAAATGTTTTATTTTTGAACGTCAGTTCACATTTGTAGGTGGATCATCAGTGTTAGAGCTAAAATTAGCATGTTTAAAGTGATTTTCATGCTTCCAGGGGCTCGGGAAGTGAAATAAATACCATTTGGAGGCATTTAATGTTCGAGCAAAAACGGCTGATTTTCGACAAAAGAGATAACAACCCCCCATTACGTCATGCTTCAGAAATGTGGAAAATGGTCCGTTTTCAAATGTTTTATTTTTGAACGTCAGGTCACATTTGTAGGTGGATCATCAGTGTTAGAGCTAAAATTAGCATGTTTAAAGTGATTTTCATGCTTCCAGGGGCCCAAAACACAAGATTAATGGAATGGTTAAAAGTGCATGAAAATGGCCAATTTACTCACTCTGAGTTCTCAAAAAGGGTTTCTTCACCCCGGGAAGTGAAATAAATACCATTTGGAGGCATTTAATGTTCGAGCAAAAACGGCTGATTTTCGACAAAAGAGATAACACCCCCCAATTACGTCATGCTTCAGAAATGTGGAAAATGGTCCGTTTTCAAATGTTTTATTTTTGAACGTCAGTTCACATTTGTAGGTGGATCATCAGTGTTAGAGCTAAAATTAGCATGTTTAAAGTGATTTTCATGCTTCCAGGGGCTCGGGAAGTTAATTAAATACCATTTGGAGGCATTTAATGTTCGAGCAAAAACGGCTGATTTTCGACAAAAGAGATAACACCCCCCCATTACGTCATGCTTCAGAAATGTGGAAAATGGTCCGTTTTCAAATGTTTTATTTTTGAACGTCAGTTCACATTTGTAGGTGGATCATCAGTGTTAGAGCTAAAATTAGCATGTTTAAAGTGATTTTCATGCTTCCAGGGGCCCAAAACACAAGATTTATGGAATGGTTAAAAGTGCATGAAAATGGCCAATTTACTCACTCTGAGTTCTCAAAAAGGGTTTCTTCACCCCGGGAAGTTAATTAAATACCATTTGGAGGCATTTAATGTTCGAGCAAAAACGGCTGATTTTCGACAAAAGAGATAACACCCCCCCATTACGTCATGCTTCAGAAATGTGGAAAATGGTCCGTTTTCAAATGTTTTATTTTTGAACGTCAGTTCTAATTTGTAGGTGGATCATCAGTGTTAGAGCTAAAATTAGCATGTTTAAAGTCATTTTCATGCTTCCAGGGGCTCGGGAAGTTAATTAAATACCATTTGGAGGCATTTAATGTTCGAGCAAAAACGGCTGATTTTCGACAAAAGAGATAACACCCCCCCATTACGTCATGCTTCAGAAATGTGGAAAATGGTCCGTTTTCAAATGTTTTATTTTTGAACGTCAGTTCACATTTGTAGGTGGATCATCAGTGTTAGAGCTAAAATTAGCATGTTTAAAGTGATTTTCATGCTTCCAGGGGCCCAAAACACAAGATTAATGGAATGGTTAAAAGTGCATGAAAATGGCCAATTTAATCACTCTGAGTTCTCAAAAAGGGTTTCTTCACCCCGGGAAGTGAAATAAATACCATTTGGAGGCATTTAATGTTCGAGCAAAAACGGCTGATTTTCGACAAAAGAGATAACACCCCCCCATTACGTCATGCTTCAGAAATGTGGAAAATGGTCCGTTTTCAAATGTTTTATTTTTGAACGTCAGTTCACATTTGTAGGTGGATCATCAGTGTTAGAGCTAAAATTAGCATGTTTAAAGTGATTTTCATGCTTCCAGGGGCCCAAAACACAAGATTAATGGAATGGTTAAAAGTGCATGAAAATGGCCAATTTAATCACTCTGAGTTCTCAAAAAGGGTTTCTTCACCCCGGGAAGTGAAATAAATACCATTTGGAGGCATTTAATGTTCGAGCAAAAACGGCTGATTTTCGACAAAAGAGATAACACCCCCCCATTACGTCATGCTTCAGAAATGTGGAAAATGGTCCGTTTTCAAATGTTTTATTTTTGAACGTCAGTTCACATTTGTAGGTGGATCATCAGTGTTAGAGCTAAAATTAGCATGTTTAAAGTTATTTTCATGCTTCCAGGGGCTCGGGAAGTTAATTAAATACCATTTGGAGGCATTTAATGTTCGAGCAAAAACGGCTGATTTTCGACAAAAGAGATAACACCCCCCCATTACGTCATGCTTCAGAAATGTGGAAAATGGTCCGTTTTCAAATGTTTTATTTTTGAACGTCAGTTCACATTTGTAGGTGGATCATCAGTGTTAGAGCTAAAATTAGCATGTTTAAAGTGATTTTCATGCTTCCAGGGGCCCAAAACACAAGATTTATGGAATGGTTAAAAGTGCATGAAAATGGCCAATTTACTCACTCTGAGTTCTCAAAAAGGGTTTCTTCACCCCGGGAAGTTAATTGAATACCATTTGGAGGCATTTAATGTTCGAGCAAAAACGGCTGATTTTCGACAAAAGAGATAACACCCCCCCATTACGTCATGCTTCAGAAATGTGGAAAATGGTCCGTTTTCAAATGTTTTATTTTTGAACGTCAGTTCACATTTGTAGGTGGATCATCAGTGTTAGAGCTAAAATTAGCATGTTTAAAGTGATTTTCATGCTTCCAGGGGCCCAAAACACAAGATTTATGGAATGGTTAAAAGTGCATGAAAATGGCCAATTTACTCACTCTGAGTTCTCAAAAAGGGTTTCTTCACCCCGGGAAGTTAATTAAATACCATTTGGAGGCATTTAATGTTCGAGCAAAAACGGCTGATTTTCGACAAAAGAGATAACACCCCCCCATTACGTCATGCTTCAGAAATGTGGAAAATGGTCCGTTTTCAAATGTTTGATTTTTGAACGTCAGTTCACATTTGTAGGTGGATCATCAGTGTTAGAGCTAAAATTAGCATGTTTAAAGTGATTTTCATGCTTCCAGGGGCTCGGGAAGTGAAATAAATACCATTTGGAGGCATTTAATGTTCGAGCAAAAACGGCTGATTTTCGACAAAAGAGATAACACCCCCCCATTACGTCATGCTTCAGAAATGTGGAAAATGGTCCGTTTTCAAATGTTTTATTTTTGAACGTCAGTTCACATTTGTAGGTGGATCATCAGTGTTAGAGCTAAAATTAGCATGTTTAAAGTGATTTTCATGCTTCCAGGGGCTCGGGAAGTTAATTAAATACCATTTGGAGGCATTTAATGTTCGAGCAAAAATGGCTGATTTTCGACAAAAGAGTTAACACCCCCCCATTACGTCATGCTTCAGAAATGTGGAAAATGGTCCGTTTTCAAATGTTTTATTTTTGAACGTCAGTTCACATTTGTAGGTGGATCATCAGTGTTAGAGCTAAAATTAGCATGTTTAAAGTGATTTTCATGCTTCCAGGGGCCCAAAACACAAGATTAATGGAATGGTTAAAAGTGCATGAAAATGGCCAATTTACTCACTCTGAGTTCTCAAAAAGGGTTTCTTCACCCCGGGAAGTGAAATAAATACCATTTGGAGGCATTTAATGTTCGAGCAAAAACGGCTGATTTTCGACAAAAGAGATAACACCCCCCCATTACGTCATGCTTCAGAAATGTGGAAAATGGTCCGTTTTCAAATGTTTTATTTTTGAACGTCAGTTCACATTTGTAGGTGGATCATCAGTGTTAGAGCTAAAATTAGCATGTTTAAAGTGATTTTCATGCTTCCAGGGGCTCGGGAAGTGAAATAAATACCATTTGGAGGCATTTAATGTTCGAGCAAAAACGGCTGATTTTCGACAAAAGAGATAACACCCCCCAATTACGTCATGCTTCAGAAATGTGGAAAATGGTCCGTTTTCAAATGTTTTATTTTTGAACGTCAGTTCACATTTGTAGGTGGATCATCAGTGTTAGAGCTAAAATTAGCATGTTTAAAGTGATTTTCATGCTTCCAGGGGCCCAAAACACAAGATTAATGGAATGGTTAAAAGTGCATGAAAATGGCCAATTTACTCACTCTGAGTTCTCAAAAAGGGTTTCTTCACCCCGGGAAGTGAAATAAATACCATTTGGAGGCATTTAATGTTCGAGCAAAAACGGCTGATTTTCGACAAAAGAGATAACACCCCCCCATTACGTCATGCTTCAGAAATGTGGAAAATGGTCCGTTTTCAAATGTTTTATTTTTGAACGTCAGTTCACATTTGTAGGTGGATCATCAGTGTTAGAGCTAAAATTAGCATGTTTAAAGTGATTTTCATGCTTCCAGGGGCTCGGGAAGTTAATTAAATACCATTTGGAGGCATTTAATGTTCGAGCAAAAACGGCTGATTTTCGACAGAAGAGATAACACCCCCCCATTACGTCATGCTTCAGAAATGTGGAAAATGGTCCGTTTTCAAATGTTTTATTTTTGAACGTCAGTTCACATTTGTAGGTGGATCATCAGTGTTAGAGCTAAAATTAGCATGTTTAAAGTGATTTTCATGCTTCCAGGGGCCCAAAACACAAGATTTATGGAATGGTTAAAAGTGCATGAAAATGGCCAATTTACTCACTCTGAGTTCTCAAAAAGGGTTTCTTCACCCCGGGAAGTTAATTAAATACCATTTGGAGGCATTTAATGTTCGAGCAAAAACGGCTGATTTTCGACAAAAGAGATAACACCCCCCCATTACGTCATGCTTCAGAAATGTGGAAAATGGTCCGTTTTCAAATGTTTTATTTTTGAACGTCAGTTCAAATTTGTAGGTGGATCATCAGTGTTAGAGCTAAAATTAGCATGTTTAAAGTGATTTTCATGCTTCCAGGGGCTCGGGAAGTTAATTAAATACCATTTGGAGGCATTTAATGTTCGAGCAAAAACGGCTGATTTTCGACAAAAGAGATAACAACCCCCCATTACGTCATGCTTCAGAAATGTGGAAAATGGTCCGTTTTCAAATGTTTTATTTTTGAACGTCAGTTCACATTTGTAGGTGGATCATCAGTGTTAGAGCTAAAATTAGCATGTTTAAAGTGATTTTCATGCTTCCAGGGGCCCAAAACACAAGATTAATGGAATGGTTAAAAGTGCATGAAAATGGCCAATTTACTCACTCTGAGTTCTCAAAAAGGGTTTCTTCACCCCGGGAAGTGAAATAAATACCATTTGGAGGCATTTAATGTTCGAGCAAAAACGGCTGATTTTCGACAAAAGAGATAACACCCCCCAATTACGTCATGCTTCAGAAATGTGGAAAATGGTCCGTTTTCAAATGTTTTATTTTTGAACGTCAGTTCACATTTGTAGGTGGATCATCAGTGTTAGAGCTAAAATTAGCATGTTTAAAGTGATTTTCATGCTTCCAGGGGCTCGGGAAGTTAATTAAATACCATTTGGAGGCATTTAATGTTCGAGCAAAAACGGCTGATTTTCGACAAAAGAGATAACACCCCCCCATTACGTCATGCTTCAGAAATGTGGAAAATGGTCCGTTTTCAAATGTTTTATTTTTGAACGTCAGTTCACATTTGTAGGTGGATCATCAGTGTTAGAGCTAAAATTAGCATGTTTAAAGTGATTTTCATGCTTCCAGGGGCCCAAAACACAAGATTTATGGAATGGTTAAAAGTGCATGAAAATGGCCAATTTACTCACTCTGAGTTCTCAAAAAGGGTTTCTTCACCCCGGGAAGTTAATTAAATACCATTTGGAGGCATTTAATGTTCGAGCAAAAACGGCTGATTTTCGACAAAAGAGATAACACCCCCCCATTACGTCATGCTTCAGAAATGTGGAAAATGGTCCGTTTTCAAATGTTTTATTTTTGAACGTCAGTTCTAATTTGTAGGTGGATCATCAGTGTTAGAGCTAAAATTAGCATGTTTAAAGTGATTTTCATGCTTCCAGGGGCCCAAAACACAAGATTAATGGAATGGTTAAAAGTGCATGAAAATGGCCAATTTAATCACTCTGAGTTCTCAAAAAGGGTTTCTTCACCCCGGGAAGTGAAATAAATACCATTTGGAGGCATTTAATGTTCGAGCAAAAACGGCTGATTTTCGACAAAAGAGATAACACCCCCCCCATTACGTCATGCTTCAGAAATGTGGAAAATGGTCCGTTTTCAAATGTTTTATTTTTGAACGTCAGTTCACATTTGTAGGTGGATCATCAGTGTTAGAGCTAAAATTAGCATGTTTAAAGTGATTTTCATGCTTCCAGGGGCTCGGGAAGTTAATTAAATACCATTTGGAGGCATTTAATGTTCGAGCAAAAACGGCTGATTTTCGACAAAAGAGATAACACCCCCCCATTACGTCATGCTTCAGAAATGTGGAAAATGGTCCGTTTTCAAATGTTTTATTTTTGAACGTCAGTTCACATTTGTAGGTGGATCATCAGTGTTAGAGCTAAAATTAGCATGTTTAAAGTGATTTTCATGCTTCCAGGGGCCCAAAACACAAGATTTATGGAATGGTTAAAAGTGCATGAAAATGGCCAATTTACTCACTCTGAGTTCTCAAAAAGGGTTTCTTCACCCCGGGAAGTTAATTAAATACCATTTGGAGGCATTTAATGTTCGAGCAAAAACGGCTGATTTTCGACAAAAGAGATAACACCCCCCCATTACGTCATGCTTCAGAAATGTGGAAAATGGTCCGTTTTCAAATGTTTTATTTTTGAACGTCAGTTCACATTTGTAGGTGGATCATCAGTGTTAGAGCTAAAATTAGCATGTTTAAAGTGATTTTCATGCTTCCAGGGGCCCAAAACACAAGATTTATGGAATGGTTAAAAGTGCATGAAAATGGCCAATTTACTCACTCTGAGTTCTCAAAAAGGGTTTCTTCACCCCGGGAAGTTAATTAAATACCATTTGGAGGCATTTAATGTTCGAGCAAAAACGGCTGATTTTCGACAAAAGAGATAACACCCCCCCATTACGTCATGCTTCAGAAATGTGGAAAATGGTCCGTTTTCAAATGTTTTATTTTTGAACGTCAGTTCACATTTGTAGGTGGATCATCAGTGTTAGAGCTAAAATTAGCATGTTTAAAGTGATTTTCATGCTTCCAGGGGCTCGGGAAGTGAAATAAATACCATTTGGAGGCATTTAATGTTCGAGCAAAAACGGCTGATTTTCGACAAAAGAGATAACACCCCCCCATTACGTCATGCTTCAGAAATGTGGAAAATGGTCCGTTTTCAAATGTTTTATTTTTGAACGTCAGTTCACATTTGTAGGTGGATCATCAGTGTTAGAGCTAAAATTAGCATGTTTAAAGTGATTTTCATGCTTCCAGGGGCTCGGGAAGTTAATTAAATACCATTTGGAGGCATTTAATGTTCGAGCAAAAATGGCTGATTTTCGACAAAAGAGTTAACACCCCCCCATTACGTCATGCTTCAGAAATGTGGAAAATGGTCCGTTTTCAAATGTTTTATTTTTGAACGTCAGTTCACATTTGTAGGTGGATCATCAGTGTTAGAGCTAAAATTAGCATGTTTAAAGTGATTTTCATGCTTCCAGGGGCCCAAAACACAAGATTAATGGAATGGTTAAAAGTGCATGAAAATGGCCAATTTACTCACTCTGAGTTCTCAAAAAGGGTTTCTTCACCCCGGGAAGTGAAATAAATACCATTTGGAGGCATTTAATGTTCGAGCAAAAACGGCTGATTTTCGACAAAAGAGATAACACCCCCCCATTACGTCATGCTTCAGAAATGTGGAAAATGGTCCGTTTTCAAATGTTTTATTTTTGAACGTCAGTTCACATTTGTAGGTGGATCATCAGTGTTAGAGCTAAAATTAGCATGTTTAAAGTGATTTTCATGCTTCCAGGGGCTCGGGAAGTGAAATAAATACCATTTGGAGGCATTTAATGTTCGAGCAAAAACGGCTGATTTTCGACAAAAGAGATAACACCCCCCAATTACGTCATGCTTCAGAAATGTGGGAAATGGTCCGTTTTCAAATGTTTTATTTTTGAACGTCAGTTCACATTTGTAGGTGGATCATCAGTGTTAGAGCTAAAATTAGCATGTTTAAAGTGATTTTCATGCTTCCAGGGGCCCAAAACACAAGATTAATGGAATGGTTAAAAGTGCATGAAAATGGCCAATTTACTCACTCTGAGTTCTCAAAAAGGGTTTCTTCACCCCGGGAAGTGAAATAAATACCATTTGGAGGCATTTAATGTTCGAGCAAAAACGGCTGATTTTCGACAAAAGAGATAACACCCCCCCATTACGTCATGCTTCAGAAATGTGGAAAATGGTCCGTTTTCAAATGTTTTATTTTTGAACGTCAGTTCACATTTGTAGGTGGATCATCAGTGTTAGAGCTAAAATTAGCATGTTTAAAGTGATTTTCATGCTTCCAGGGGCTCGGGAAGTTAATTAAATACCATTTGGAGGCATTTAATGTTCGAGCAAAAACGGCTGATTTTCGACAAAAGAGATAACACCCCCCCATTACGTCATGCTTCAGAAATGTGGAAAATGGTCCGTTTTCAAATGTTTTATTTTTGAACGTCAGTTCACATTTGTAGGTGGATCATCAGTGTTAGAGCTAAAATTAGCATGTTTAAAGTGATTTTCATGCTTCCAGGGGCCCAAAACACAAGATTTATGGAATGGTTAAAAGTGCATGAAAATGGCCAATTTACTCACTCTGAGTTCTCAAAAAGGGTTTCTTCACCCCGGGAAGTTAATTAAATACCATTTGGAGGCATTTAATGTTCGAGCAAAAACGGCTGATTTTCGACAAAAGAGATAACACCCCCCCATTACGTCATGCTTCAGAAATGTGGAAAATGGTCCGTTTTCAAATGTTTTATTTTTGAACGTCAGTTCAAATTTGTAGGTGGATCATCAGTGTTAGAGCTAAAATTAGCATGTTTAAAGTGATTTTCATGCTTCCAGGGGCTCTGGAAGTTAATTAAATACCATTTGGAGGCATTTAATGTTCGAGCAAAAACGGCTGATTTTCGACAAAAGAGATAACACCCCCCCATTACGTCATGCTTCAGAAATGTGGAAAATGGTCCGTTTTCAAATGTTTTATTTTTGAACGTCAGTTCACATTTGTAGGTGGATCATCAGTGTTAGAGCTAAAATTAGCATGTTTAAAGTGATTTTCATGCTTCCAGGGGCCCAAAACACAAGATTTATGGAATGGTTAAAAGTGCATGAAAATGGCCAATTTACTCACTCTGAGTTCTCAAAAAGGTCACCCCGGGAAGTTAATTAAAATACCATTTGGAGGCATTTAATGTTCGAGCAAAAAACGGCTGATTTTCTGACAAAAGAGATAACAACCCCCCCATTACGTCATGCTTCAGAAATGTGGAAAATGGTCCGTTTTCAAATGTTTTATTTTTGAACGTCAGTTCACATTTGTAGGTGGATCATCAGTGTTAGAGCTAAAATTAGCATGTTTAAAGTGATTTTCATGCTTCCAGGGGCCCAAAACACAAGATTTATGGAATGGTTAAAAGTGCATGAAAATGGCCAATTTACTCACTCTGAGTTCTCAAAAAGGGTTTCTTCACCCCGGGAAGTTAATTAAATACCATTTGGAGGCATTTAATGTTCGAGCAAAAACGGCTGATTTTCGACAAAAGAGATAACACCCCCCCATTTACGTCATGCTTCAGAAATGTGGAAAATGGTCCGTTTTCAAATTGTTTTATTTTTGAACGTCAGTTCACATTTGTAGGTGGATCATCAGTGTTAGAGCTAAAATTAGCATGTTTAAAGTGATTTTCATGCTTCCAGGGGCTCGGGAAGTGAAATAAATACCATTTGGAGGCATTTAATGTTCGAGCAAAAACGGCTGATTTTCGACAAAAGAGATAACACCCCCCCATTACGTCATGCTTCAGAAATGTGGAAAATGGTCCGTTTTCAAATGTTTTATTTTTGAACGTCAGTTCACATTTGTAGGTGGATCATCAGTGTTAGAGCTAAAATTAGCATGTTTAAAGTGATTTTCATGCTTCCAGGGGCCCAAAACACAAGATTTATGGAATGGTTAAAAGTGCATGAAAATGGCCAATTTACTCACTCTGAGTTCTCAAAAAGGGTTTCTTCACCCCGGGAAGTTAATTAAATACCATTTGGAGGCATTTAATGTTCGAGCAAAAACGGCTGATTTTCGACAAAAGAGATAACACCCCCCATTACGTCATGCTTCAGAAATGTGGAAAATGGTCCGTTTTCAAATGTTTTATTTTTGAACGTCAGTTCACATTTGTAGGTGGATCATCAGTGTTAGAGCTAAAATTAGCATGTTTAAAGTGATTTTCATGCTTCCAGGGGCCCAAAACACAAGATTAATGGAATGGTTAAAAGTGCATGAAAATGGCCAATTTACTCACTCTGAGTTCTCAAAAAGGGTTTCTTCACCCCGGGAAGTGAAATTAATACCATTTGGAGGCATTTAATGTTCGAGCAAAAACGGCTGATTTCGACAAAAGAGATAACACCCCCCATTACGTCATGCTTCAGAAATGTGGAAAATGGTCCGTTTTCAAATGTTTTATTTTTGAACGTCAGTTCACATTTGTAGGTGGATCATCAGTGTTAGAGCTAAAATTAGCATGTTTAAAGTGATTTTCATGCTTCCAGGGGCTCGGGAAGTTAATTAAATACCATTTGGAGGCATTTAATGTTCGAGCAAAAACGGCTGATTTTCGACAAAAGAGATAACACCCCCCCATTACGTCATGCTTCAGAAATGTGGAAAAATGGTCCGTTTTCAAATGTTTTATTTTTGAACGTCAGTTCACATTTGTAGGTGGATCATCAGTGTTAGAGCTAAAATTAGCATGTTTAAAGTGATTTTCATGCTTCCAGGGGCCCAAAACACAAGATTTATGGAATGGTTAAAAGTGCATGAAAATGGCCAATTTACTCACTCTGAGTTCTCAAAAAGGGTTTCTTCACCCCGGGAAGTTAATTAAATACCATTTGGAGGCATTTAATGTTCCGAGCAAAAACGGCTGATTTTCGACAAAAGAGATAACACCCCCCATTACGTCATGCTTCAGAAATGTGGAAAATGGTCGTTTTCAAATGTTTTATTTTTGAACGTCAGTTCTAATTTGTAGGTGGATCATCAGTGTTAGAGCTAAAATTAGCATGTTTAAAGTGATTTTCATGCTTCCCAGGGGCTCGGGAAGTTAATTAAATACCATTTGGAGGCATTTAATGTTCGAGCAAAAACGGCTGATTTTCGACAAAAGAGATAACACCCCCCCATTACGTCATGCTTCAGAAATGTGGAAAATGGTCCGTTTTCAAATGTTTTATTTTTGAACGTCAGTTCACATTTGTAGGTGGATCATCAGTGTTAGAGCTAAAATTAGCATGTTTAAAGTGATTTTCATGCTTCCAGGGGCCCAAAACACAAGATTTATGGAATGGTTAAAAGTGCATGAAAATGGCCAATTTACTCACTCTGAGTTCTCAAAAAGGGTTTCTTCACCCCGGGAAGTTAATTAAATACCATTTGGAGGCATTTAATGTTCGAGCAAAAACGGCTGATTTTCGACAAAAGAGATAACACCCCCCCATTACGTCATGCTTCAGAAATGTGGAAAATGGTCCGTTTTCAAATGTTTTATTTTTGAACGTCAGTTCACATTTGTAGGTGGATCATCAGTGTTAGAGCTAAAATTAGCATGTTTAAAGTGATTTTCATGCTTCCAGGGGCCCAAAACACAAGATTAATGGAATGGTTAAAAGTGCATGAAAATGGCCAATTTAATCACTCTGAGTTCTCAAAAAGGGTTTCTTCACCCCGGGAAGTGAAATAAATACCATTTGGAGGCATTTAATGTTCGAGCAAAAACGGCTGATTTTCGACAAAAGAGATAACACCCCCCCATTACGTCATGCTTCAGAAATGTGGAAAATGGTCCGTTTTCAAATGTTTTATTTTTGAACGTCAGTTCACATTTGTAGGTGGATCATCAGTGTTAGAGCTAAAATTAGCATGTTTAAAGTGATTTTCATGCTTCCAGGGGCTCGGGAAGTTAATTAAATACCATTTGGAGGCATTTAATGTTCGAGCAAAAACGGCTGATTTTCGACAAAAGAGATAACACCCCCCCATTACGTCATGCTTCAGAAATGTGGAAAATGGTCCGTTTTCAAATGTTTTATTTTTGAACGTCAGTTCACATTTGTAGGTGGATCATCAGTGTTAGAGCTAAAATTAGCATGTTTAAAGTGATTTTCATGCTTCCAGGGGCCCAAAACACAAGATTTATGGAATGGTTAAAAGTGCATGAAAATGGCCAATTTACTCACTCTGAGTTCTCAAAAAGGGTTTCTTCACCCCGGGAAGTTAATTAAATACCATTTGGAGGCATTTAATGTTCGAGCAAAAACGGCTGATTTTCGACAAAAGAGATAACACCCCCCATTACGTCATGCTTCAGAAATGTGGAAAATGGTCCGTTTTCAAATGTTTTATTTTTGAACGTCAGTTCACATTTGTAGGTGGATCATCAGTGTTAGAGCTAAAATTAGCATGTTTAAAGTGATTTTCATGCTTCCAGGGGCCCAAAACACAAGATTTATGGAATGGTTAAAAGTGCATGAAAATGGCCAATTTACTCACTCTGAGTTCTCAAAAAGGGTTTCTTCACCCCGGGAAGTTAATTAAATACCATTTGGAGGCATTTAATGTTCGAGCAAAAACGGCTGATTTTCGACAAAAGAGATAACACCCCCCCATTACGTCATGCTTCAGAAATGTGGAAAATGGTCCGTTTTCAAATGTTTTATTTTTGAACGTCAGTTCACATTTGTAGGTGGATCATCAGTGTTAGAGCTAAAATTAGCATGTTTAAAGTGATTTTCATGCTTCCAGGGGCTCGGGAAGTGAAATAAATACCATTTGGAGGCATTTAATGTTCGAGCAAAAACGGCTGATTTTCGACAAAAGAGATAACACCCCCCCATTACGTCATGCTTCAGAAATGTGGAAAATGGTCCGTTTTCAAATGTTTTATTTTTGAACGTCAGTTCACATTTGTAGGTGGATCATCAGTGTTAGAGCTAAAATTAGCATGTTTAAAGTGATTTTCATGCTTCCAGGGGCTCGGGAAGTTAATTAAATACCATTTGGAGGCATTTAATGTTCGAGCAAAAACGGCTGATTTTCGACAAAAGAGTTAACACCCCCCCATTACGTCATGCTTCAGAAATGTGGAAAATGGTCCGTTTTCAAATGTTTTATTTTTGAACGTCAGTTCACATTTGTAGGTGGATCATCAGTGTTAGAGCTAAAATTAGCATGTTTAAAGTGATTTTCATGCTTCCAGGGGCCCAAAACACAAGATTAATGGAATGGTTAAAAGTGCATGAAAATGGCCAATTTACTCACTCTGAGTTCTCAAAAAGGGTTTCTTCACCCCGGGAAGTGAAATAAATACCATTTGGAGGCATTTAATGTTCGAGCAAAAACGGCTGATTTTCGACAAAAGAGATAACACCCCCCCATTACGTCATGCTTCAGAAATGTGGAAAATGGTCCGTTTTCAAATGTTTTATTTTTGAACGTCAGTTCACATTTGTAGGTGGATCATCAGTGTTAGAGCTAAAATTAGCATGTTTAAAGTGATTTTCATGCTTCCAGGGGCTCGGGAAGTGAAATAAATACCATTTGGAGGCATTTAATGTTCGAGCAAAAACGGCTGATTTTCGACAAAAGAGATAACACCCCCCAATTACGTCATGCTTCAGAAATGTGGAAAATGGTCCGTTTTCAAATGTTTTATTTTTGAACGTCAGTTCACATTTGTAGGTGGATCATCAGTGTTAGAGCTAAAATTAGCATGTTTAAAGTGATTTTCATGCTTCCAGGGGCCCAAAACACAAGATTAATGGAATGGTTAAAAGTGCATGAAAATGGCCAATTTACTCACTCTGAGTTCTCAAAAAGGGTTTCTTCACCCCGGGAAGTGAAATAAATACCATTTGGAGGCATTTAATGTTCGAGCAAAAACTGCTGATTTTCGACAAAAGAGATAACACCCCCCCATTACGTCATGCTTCAGAAATGTGGAAAATGGTCCGTTTTCAAATGTTTTATTTTTGAACGTCAGTTCACATTTGTAGGTGGATCATCAGTGTTAGAGCTAAAATTAGCATGTTTAAAGTGATTTTCATGCTTCCAGGGGCTCGGGAAGTTAATTAAATACCATTTGGAGGCATTTAATGTTCGAGCAAAAACGGCTGATTTTCGACAAAAGAGATAACACCCCCCCATTACGTCATGCTTCAGAAATGTGGAAAATGGTCCGTTTTCAAATGTTTTATTTTTGAACGTCAGTTCACATTTGTAGGTGGATCATCAGTGTTAGAGCTAAAATTAGCATGTTTAAAGTGATTTTCATGCTTCCAGGGGCCCAAAACACAAGATTTATGGAATGGTTAAAAGTGCATGAAAATGGCCAATTTACTCACTCTGAGTTCTCAAAAAGGGTTTCTTCACCCCGGGAAGTTAATTAAATACCATTTGGAGGCATTTAATGTTCGAGCAAAAACGGCTGATTTTCGACAAAAGAGATAACACCCCCCCATTACGTCATGCTTCAGAAATGTGGAAAATGGTCCGTTTTCAAATGTTTTATTTTTGAACGTCAGTTCAAATTTGTAGGTGGATCATCAGTGTTAGAGCTAAAATTAGCATGTTTAAAGTGATTTTCATGCTTCCAGGGGCTCGGGAAGTTAATTAAATACCATTTGGAGGCATTTAATGTTCGAGCAAAAACGGCTGATTTTCGACAAAAGAGATAACACCCCCCCATTACGTCATGCTTCAGAAATGTGGAAAATGGTCCGTTTTCAAATGTTTTATTTTTGAACGTCAGTTCACATTTGTAGGTGGATCATCAGTGTTAGAGCTAAAATTAGCATGTTTAAAGCGATTTTCATGCTTCCAGGGGCCCAAAACACAAGATTTATGGAATGGTTAAAAGTGCATGAAAATGGCCAATTTACTCACTCTGAGTTCTCAAAAAGGGTTTCTTCACCCCGGGAAGTTAATTAAATACCATTTGGAGGCATTTAATGTTCGAGCAAAAACGGCTGATTTTCGACAAAAGAGATAACACCCCCCCATTACGTCATGCTTCAGAAATGTGGAAAATGGTCCGTTTTCAAATGTTTTATTTTTGAACGTCAGTTCACATTTGTAGGTGGATCATCAGTGTTAGAGCTAAAATTAGCATGTTTAAAGTGATTTTCATGCTTCCAGGGGCCCAAAACACAAGATTTATGGAATGGTTAAAAGTGCATGAAAATGGCCAATTTACTCACTCTGAGTTCTCAAAAAGGGTTTCTTCACCCCGGGAAGTTAATTAAATACCATTTGGAGGCATTTAATGTTCGAGCAAAAACGGCTGATTTTCGACAAAAGAGATAACACCCCCCCATTACGTCATGCTTCAGAAATGTGGAAAATGGTCCGTTTTCAAATGTTTTATTTTTGAACGTCAGTTCACATTTGTAGGTGGATCATCAGTGTTAGAGCTAAAATTAGCATGTTTAAAGTGATTTTCATGCTTCCAGGGGCTCGGGAAGTGAAATAAATACCATTTGGAGGCATTTAATGTTCGAGCAAAAACGGCTGATTTTCGACAAAAGAGATAACACCCCCCCATTACGTCATGCTTCAGAAATGTGGAAAATGGTCCGTTTTCAAATGTTTTATTTTTGAACGTCAGTTCTAATTTGTAGGTGGATCATCAGTGTTAGAGCTAAAATTAGCATGTTTAAAGTGATTTTCATGCTTCCAGGGGCTCGGGAAGTTAATTAAATACCATTTGGAGGCATTTAATGTTCGAGCAAAAACGGCTGATTTTCGACAAAAGAGATAACACCCCCCCATTACGTCATGCTTCAGAAATGTGGAAAATGGTCCGTTTTCAAATGTTTTATTTTTGAACGTCAGTTCACATTTGTAGGTGGATCATCAGTGTTAGAGCTAAAATTAGCATGTTTAAAGTGATTTTCATGCTTCCAGGGGCCCAAAACACAAGATTAATGGAATGGTTAAAAGTGCATGAAAATGGCCAATTTAATCACTCTGAGTTCTCAAAAAGGGTTTCTTCACCCCGGGAAGTGAAATAAATACCATTTGGAGGCATTTAATGTTCGAGCAAAAACGGCTGATTTTCGACAAAAGAGATAACACCCCCCCATTACGTCATGCTTCAGAAATGTGGAAAATGGTCCGTTTTCAAATGTTTTATTTTTGAACGTCAGTTCACATTTGTAGGTGGATCATCAGTGTTAGAGCTAAAATTAGCATGTTTAAAGTGATTTTCATGCTTCCAGGGGCCCAAAACACAAGATTAATGGAATGGTTAAAAGTGCATGAAAATGGCCAATTTAATCACTCTGAGTTCTCAAAAAGGGTTTCTTCACCCCGGGAAGTGAAATAAATACCATTTGGAGGCATTTAATGTTCGAGCAAAAACGGCTGATTTTCGACAAAAGAGATAACACCCCCCCATTACGTCATGCTTCAGAAATGTGGAAAATGGTCCGTTTTCAAATGTTTTATTTTTGAACGTCAGTTCACATTTGTAGGTGGATCATCAGTGTTAGAGCTAAAATTAGCATGTTTAAAGTGATTTTCATGCTTCCAGGGGCTCGGGAAGTTAATTAAATACCATTTGGAGGCATTTAATGTTCGAGCAAAAACGGCTGATTTTCGACAAAAGAGATAACACCCCCCCATTACGTCATGCTTCAGAAATGTGGAAAATGGTCCGTTTTCAAATGTTTTATTTTTGAACGTCAGTTCACATTTGTAGGTGGATCATCAGTGTTAGAGCTAAAATTAGCATGTTTAAAGTGATTTTCATGCTTCCAGGGGCCCAAAACACAAGATTTATGGAATGGTTAAAAGTGCATGAAAATGGCCAATTTACTCACTCTGAGTTCTCAAAAAGGGTTTCTTCACCCCAGGAAGTTAATTGAATACCATTTGGAGGCATTTAATGTTCGAGCAAAAACGGCTGATTTTCGACAAAAGAGATAACACCCCCCCATTACGTCATGCTTCAGAAATGTGGAAAATGGTCCGTTTTCAAATGTTTTATTTTTGAACGTCAGTTCACATTTGTAGGTGGATCATCAGTGTTAGAGCTAAAATTAGCATGTTTAAAGTGATTTTCATGCTTCCAGGGGCCCAAAACACAAGATTTATGGAATGGTTAAAAGTGCATGAAAATGGCCAATTTACTCACTCTGAGTTCTCAAAAAGGGTTTCTTCACCCCGGGAAGTTAATTAAATACCATTTGGAGGCATTTAATGTTCGAGCAAAAACGGCTGATTTTCGACAAAAGAGATAACACCCCCCCATTACGTCATGCTTCAGAAATGTGGAAAATGGTCCGTTTTCAAATGTTTTATTTTTGAACGTCAGTTCACATTTGTAGGTGGATCATCAGTGTTAGAGCTAAAATTAGCATGTTTAAAGTGATTTTCATGCTTCCAGGGGCTCGGGAAGTGAAATAAATACCATTTGGAGGCATTTAATGTTCGAGCAAAAACGGCTGATTTTCGACAAAAGAGATAACACCCCCCCATTACGTCATGCTTCAGAAATGTGGAAAATGGTCCGTTTTCAAATGTTTTATTTTTGAACGTCAGTTCACATTTGTAGGTGGATCATCAGTGTTAGAGCTAAAATTAGCATGTTTAAAGTGATTTTCATGCTTCCAGGGGCTCGGGAAGTTAATTAAATACCATTTGGAGGCATTTAATGTTCGAGCAAAAATGGCTGATTTTCGACAAAAGAGTTAACACCCCCCCATTACGTCATGCTTCAGAAATGTGGAAAATGGTCCGTTTTCAAATGTTTTATTTTTGAACGTCAGTTCACATTTGTAGGTGGATCATCAGTGTTAGAGCTAAAATTAGCATGTTTAAAGTGATTTTCATGCTTCCAGGGGCCCAAAACACAAGATTAATGGAATGGTTAAAAGTGCATGAAAATGGCCAATTTACTCACTCTGAGTTCTCAAAAAGGGTTTCTTCACCCCGGGAAGTGAAATAAATACCATTTGGAGGCATTTAATGTTCGAGCAAAAACGGCTGATTTTCGACAAAAGAGATAACACCCCCCCATTACGTCATGCTTCAGAAATGTGGAAAATGGTCCGTTTTCAAATGTTTTATTTTTGAACGTCAGTTCACATTTGTAGGTGGATCATCAGTGTTAGAGCTAAAATTAGCATGTTTAAAGTGATTTTCATGCTTCCAGGGGCTCGGGAAGTGAAATAAATACCATTTGGAGGCATTTAATGTTCGAGCAAAAACGGCTGATTTTCGACAAAAGAGATAACACCCCCCAATTACGTCATGCTTCAGAAATGTGGAAAATGGTCCGTTTTCAAATGTTTTATTTTTGAACGTCAGTTCACATTTGTAGGTGGATCATCAGTGTTAGAGCTAAAATTAGCATGTTTAAAGTGATTTTCATGCTTCCAGGGGCTCGGGAAGTTAATTAAATACCATTTGGAGGCATTTAATGTTCGAGCAAAAATGGCTGATTTTCGACAAAAGAGTTAACACCCCCCCATTACGTCATGCTTCAGAAATGTGGAAAATGGTCCGTTTTCAAATGTTTTATTTTTGAACGTCAGTTCACATTTGTAGGTGGATCATCAGTGTTAGAGCTAAAATTAGCATGTTTAAAGTGATTTTCATGCTTCCAGGGGCCCAAAACACAAGATTTATGGAATGGTTAAAAGTGCATGAAAATGGCCAATTTACTCACTCTGAGTTCTCAAAAAGGGTTTCTTCACCCCGGGAAGTTAATTAAATACCATTTGGAGGCATTTAATGTTCGAGCAAAAACGGCTGATTTTCGACAAAAGAGATAACACCCCCCATTACGTCATGCTTCAGAAATGTGGAAAATGGTCCGTTTTCAAATGTTTTATTTTTGAACGTCAGTTCTAATTTGTAGGTGGATCATCAGTGTTAGAGCTAAAATTAGCATGTTTAAAGTGATTTTCATGCTTCCAGGGGCTCGGGAAGTTAATTAAATACCATTTGGAGGCATTTAATGTTCGAGCAAAAACGGCTGATTTTCGACAAAAGAGATAACACCCCCCCATTACGTCATGCTTCAGAAATGTGGAAAATGGTCCGTTTTCAAATGTTTTATTTTTGAACGTCAGTTCACATTTGTAGGTGGATCATCAGTGTTAGAGCTAAAATTAGCATGTTTAAAGTGATTTTCATGCTTCCAGGGGCTCGGGAAGTTAATTAAATACCATTTGGAGGCATTTAATGTTCGAGCAAAAATGGCTGATTTTCGACAAAAGAGTTAACACCCCCCCATTACGTCATGCTTCAGAAATGTGGAAAATGGTCCGTTTTCAAATGTTTTATTTTTGAACGTCAGTTCACATTTGTAGGTGGATCATCAGTGTTAGAGCTAAAATTAGCATGTTTAAAGTGATTTTCATGCTTCCAGGGGCCCAAAACACAAGATTTATGGAATGGTTAAAAGTGCATGAAAATGGCCAATTTACTCACTCTGAGTTCTCAAAAAGGGTTTCTTCACCCCGGGAAGTTAATTAAATACCATTTGGAGGCATTTAATGTTCGAGCAAAAACGGCTGATTTTCGACAAAAGAGATAACACCCCCCATTACGTCATGCTTCAGAAATGTGGAAAATGGTCCGTTTTCAAATGTTTTATTTTTGAACGTCAGTTCTAATTTGTAGGTGGATCATCAGTGTTAGAGCTAAAATTAGCATGTTTAAAGTGATTTTCATGCTTCCAGGGGCTCGGGAAGTTAATTAAATACCATTTGGAGGCATTTAATGTTCGAGCAAAAACGGCTGATTTTCGACAAAAGAGATAACACCCCCCCATTACGTCATGCTTCAGAAATGTGGAAAATGGTCCGTTTTCAAATGTTTTATTTTTGAACGTCAGTTCACATTTGTAGGTGGATCATCAGTGTTAGAGCTAAAATTAGCATGTTTAAAGTGATTTTCATGCTTCCAGGGGCCCAAAACACAAGATTTATGGAATGGTTAAAAGTGCATGAAAATGGCCAATTTACTCACTCTGAGTTCTCAAAAAGGGTTTCTTCACCCCGGGAAGTTAATTAAATACCATTTGGAGGCATTTAATGTTCGAGCAAAAACGGCTGATTTTCGACAAAAGAGATAACACCCCCCCATTACGTCATGCTTCAGAAATGTGGAAAATGGTCCGTTTTCAAATGTTTTATTTTTGAACGTCAGTTCACATTTGTAGGTGGATCATCAGTGTTAGAGCTAAAATTAGCATGTTTAAAGTGATTTTCATGCTTCCAGGGGCCCAAAACACAAGATTAATGGAATGGTTAAAAGTGCATGAAAATGGCCAATTTAATCACTCTGAGTTCTCAAAAAGGGTTTCTTCACCCCGGGAAGTGAAATAAATACCATTTGGAGGCATTTAATGTTCGAGCAAAAACGGCTGATTTTCGACAAAAGAGATAACACCCCCCCATTACGTCATGCTTCAGAAATGTGGAAAATGGTCCGTTTTCAAATGTTTTATTTTTGAACGTCAGTTCACATTTGTAGGTGGATCATCAGTGTTAGAGCTAAAATTAGCATGTTTAAAGTGATTTTCATGCTTCCAGGGGCTCGGGAAGTTAATTAAATACCATTTGGAGGCATTTAATGTTCGAGCAAAAACGGCTGATTTTCGACAAAAGAGATAACACCCCCCCATTACGTCATGCTTCAGAAATGTGGAAAATGGTCCGTTTTCAAATGTTTTATTTTTGAACGTCAGTTCACATTTGTAGGTGGATCATCAGTGTTAGAGCTAAAATTAGCATGTTTAAAGTGATTTTCATGCTTCCAGGGGCCCAAAACACAAGATTTATGGAATGGTTAAAAGTGCATGAAAATGGCCAATTTACTCACTCTGAGTTCTCAAAAAGGGTTTCTTCACCCCGGGAAGTTAATTAAATACCATTTGGAGGCATTTAATGTTCGAGCAAAAACGGCTGATTTTCGACAAAAGAGATAACACCCCCCATTACGTCATGCTTCAGAAATGTGGAAAATGGTCCGTTTTCAAATGTTTTATTTTTGAACGTCAGTTCACATTTGTAGGTGGATCATCAGTGTTAGAGCTAAAATTAGCATGTTTAAAGTGATTTTCATGCTTCCAGGGGCCCAAAACACAAGATTTATGGAATGGTTAAAAGTGCATGAAAATGGCCAATTTACTCACTCTGAGTTCTCAAAAAGGGTTTCTTCACCCCGGGAAGTTAATTAAATACCATTTGGAGGCATTTAATGTTCGAGCAAAAACGGCTGATTTTCGACAAAAGAGATAACACCCCCCCATTACGTCATGCTTCAGAAATGTGGAAAATGGTCCGTTTTCAAATGTTTTATTTTTGAACGTCAGTTCACATTTGTAGGTGGATCATCAGTGTTAGAGCTAAAATTAGCATGTTTAAAGTGATTTTCATGCTTCCAGGGGCTCGGGAAGTGAAATAAATACCATTTGGAGGCATTTAATGTTCGAGCAAAAACGGCTGATTTTCGACAAAAGAGATAACACCCCCCCATTACGTCATGCTTCAGAAATGTGGAAAATGGTCCGTTTTCAAATGTTTTATTTTTGAACGTCAGTTCACATTTGTAGGTGGATCATCAGTGTTAGAGCTAAAATTAGCATGTTTAAAGTGATTTTCATGCTTCCAGGGGCTCGGGAAGTTAATTAAATACCATTTGGAGGCATTTAATGTTCGAGCAAAAACGGCTGATTTTCGACAAAAGAGTTAACACCCCCCCATTACGTCATGCTTCAGAAATGTGGAAAATGGTCCGTTTTCAAATGTTTTATTTTTGAACGTCAGTTCACATTTGTAGGTGGATCATCAGTGTTAGAGCTAAAATTAGCATGTTTAAAGTGATTTTCATGCTTCCAGGGGCCCAAAACACAAGATTAATGGAATGGTTAAAAGTGCATGAAAATGGCCAATTTACTCACTCTGAGTTCTCAAAAAGGGTTTCTTCACCCCGGGAAGTGAAATAAATACCATTTGGAGGCATTTAATGTTCGAGCAAAAACGGCTGATTTTCGACAAAAGAGATAACACCCCCCCATTACGTCATGCTTCAGAAATGTGGAAAATGGTCCGTTTTCAAATGTTTTATTTTTGAACGTCAGTTCACATTTGTAGGTGGATCATCAGTGTTAGAGCTAAAATTAGCATGTTTAAAGTGATTTTCATGCTTCCAGGGGCTCGGGAAGTGAAATAAATACCATTTGGAGGCATTTAATGTTCGAGCAAAAACGGCTGATTTTCGACAAAAGAGATAACACCCCCCAATTACGTCATGCTTCAGAAATGTGGAAAATGGTCCGTTTTCAAATGTTTTATTTTTGAACGTCAGTTCACATTTGTAGGTGGATCATCAGTGTTAGAGCTAAAATTAGCATGTTTAAAGTGATTTTCATGCTTCCAGGGGCCCAAAACACAAGATTAATGGAATGGTTAAAAGTGCATGAAAATGGCCAATTTACTCACTCTGAGTTCTCAAAAAGGGTTTCTTCACCCCGGGAAGTGAAATAAATACCATTTGGAGGCATTTAATGTTCGAGCAAAAACTGCTGATTTTCGACAAAAGAGATAACACCCCCCCATTACGTCATGCTTCAGAAATGTGGAAAATGGTCCGTTTTCAAATGTTTTATTTTTGAACGTCAGTTCACATTTGTAGGTGGATCATCAGTGTTAGAGCTAAAATTAGCATGTTTAAAGTGATTTTCATGCTTCCAGGGGCTCGGGAAGTTAATTAAATACCATTTGGAGGCATTTAATGTTCGAGCAAAAACGGCTGATTTTCGACAAAAGAGATAACACCCCCCCATTACGTCATGCTTCAGAAATGTGGAAAATGGTCCGTTTTCAAATGTTTTATTTTTGAACGTCAGTTCACATTTGTAGGTGGATCATCAGTGTTAGAGCTAAAATTAGCATGTTTAAAGTGATTTTCATGCTTCCAGGGGCCCAAAACACAAGATTTATGGAATGGTTAAAAGTGCATGAAAATGGCCAATTTACTCACTCTGAGTTCTCAAAAAGGGTTTCTTCACCCCGGGAAGTTAATTAAATACCATTTGGAGGCATTTAATGTTCGAGCAAAAACGGCTGATTTTCGACAAAAGAGATAACACCCCCCCATTACGTCATGCTTCAGAAATGTGGAAAATGGTCCGTTTTCAAATGTTTTATTTTTGAACGTCAGTTCAAATTTGTAGGTGGATCATCAGTGTTAGAGCTAAAATTAGCATGTTTAAAGTGATTTTCATGCTTCCAGGGGCTCGGGAAGTTAATTAAATACCATTTGGAGGCATTTAATGTTCGAGCAAAAACGGCTGATTTTCGACAAAAGAGATAACACCCCCCCATTACGTCATGCTTCAGAAATGTGGAAAATGGTCCGTTTTCAAATGTTTTATTTTTGAACGTCAGTTCACATTTGTAGGTGGATCATCAGTGTTAGAGCTAAAATTAGCATGTTTAAAGCGATTTTCATGCTTCCAGGGGCCCAAAACACAAGATTTATGGAATGGTTAAAAGTGCATGAAAATGGCCAATTTACTCACTCTGAGTTCTCAAAAAGGGTTTCTTCACCCCGGGAAGTTAATTAAATACCATTTGGAGGCATTTAATGTTCGAGCAAAAACGGCTGATTTTCGACAAAAGAGATAACACCCCCCCATTACGTCATGCTTCAGAAATGTGGAAAATGGTCCGTTTTCAAATGTTTTATTTTTGAACGTCAGTTCACATTTGTAGGTGGATCATCAGTGTTAGAGCTAAAATTAGCATGTTTAAAGTGATTTTCATGCTTCCAGGGGCCCAAAACACAAGATTTATGGAATGGTTAAAAGTGCATGAAAATGGCCAATTTACTCACTCTGAGTTCTCAAAAAGGGTTTCTTCACCCCGGGAAGTTAATTAAATACCATTTGGAGGCATTTAATGTTCGAGCAAAAACGGCTGATTTTCGACAAAAGAGATAACACCCCCCCATTACGTCATGCTTCAGAAATGTGGAAAATGGTCCGTTTTCAAATGTTTTATTTTTGAACGTCAGTTCACATTTGTAGGTGGATCATCAGTGTTAGAGCTAAAATTAGCATGTTTAAAGTGATTTTCATGCTTCCAGGGGCTCGGGAAGTGAAATAAATACCATTTGGAGGCATTTAATGTTCGAGCAAAAACGGCTGATTTTCGACAAAAGAGATAACACCCCCCCATTACGTCATGCTTCAGAAATGTGGAAAATGGTCCGTTTTCAAATGTTTTATTTTTGAACGTCAGTTCTAATTTGTAGGTGGATCATCAGTGTTAGAGCTAAAATTAGCATGTTTAAAGTGATTTTCATGCTTCCAGGGGCTCGGGAAGTTAATTAAATACCATTTGGAGGCATTTAATGTTCGAGCAAAAACGGCTGATTTTCGACAAAAGAGATAACACCCCCCCATTACGTCATGCTTCAGAAATGTGGAAAATGGTCCGTTTTCAAATGTTTTATTTTTGAACGTCAGTTCACATTTGTAGGTGGATCATCAGTGTTAGAGCTAAAATTAGCATGTTTAAAGTGATTTTCATGCTTCCAGGGGCCCAAAACACAAGATTAATGGAATGGTTAAAAGTGCATGAAAATGGCCAATTTAATCACTCTGAGTTCTCAAAAAGGGTTTCTTCACCCCGGGAAGTGAAATAAATACCATTTGGAGGCATTTAATGTTCGAGCAAAAACGGCTGATTTTCGACAAAAGAGATAACACCCCCCCATTACGTCATGCTTCAGAAATGTGGAAAATGGTCCGTTTTCAAATGTTTTATTTTTGAACGTCAGTTCACATTTGTAGGTGGATCATCAGTGTTAGAGCTAAAATTAGCATGTTTAAAGTGATTTTCATGCTTCCAGGGGCCCAAAACACAAGATTAATGGAATGGTTAAAAGTGCATGAAAATGGCCAATTTAATCACTCTGAGTTCTCAAAAAGGGTTTCTTCACCCCGGGAAGTGAAATAAATACCATTTGGAGGCATTTAATGTTCGAGCAAAAACGGCTGATTTTCGACAAAAGAGATAACACCCCCCCATTACGTCATGCTTCAGAAATGTGGAAAATGGTCCGTTTTCAAATGTTTTATTTTTGAACGTCAGTTCACATTTGTAGGTGGATCATCAGTGTTAGAGCTAAAATTAGCATGTTTAAAGTGATTTTCATGCTTCCAGGGGCTCGGGAAGTTAATTAAATACCATTTGGAGGCATTTAATGTTCGAGCAAAAACGGCTGATTTTCGACAAAAGAGATAACACCCCCCCATTACGTCATGCTTCAGAAATGTGGAAAATGGTCCGTTTTCAAATGTTTTATTTTTGAACGTCAGTTCACATTTGTAGGTGGATCATCAGTGTTAGAGCTAAAATTAGCATGTTTAAAGTGATTTTCATGCTTCCAGGGGCCCAAAACACAAGATTTATGGAATGGTTAAAAGTGCATGAAAATGGCCAATTTACTCACTCTGAGTTCTCAAAAAGGGTTTCTTCACCCCAGGAAGTTAATTGAATACCATTTGGAGGCATTTAATGTTCGAGCAAAAACGGCTGATTTTCGACAAAAGAGATAACACCCCCCCATTACGTCATGCTTCAGAAATGTGGAAAATGGTCCGTTTTCAAATGTTTTATTTTTGAACGTCAGTTCACATTTGTAGGTGGATCATCAGTGTTAGAGCTAAAATTAGCATGTTTAAAGTGATTTTCATGCTTCCAGGGGCCCAAAACACAAGATTTATGGAATGGTTAAAAGTGCATGAAAATGGCCAATTTACTCACTCTGAGTTCTCAAAAAGGGTTTCTTCACCCCGGGAAGTTAATTAAATACCATTTGGAGGCATTTAATGTTCGAGCAAAAACGGCTGATTTTCGACAAAAGAGATAACACCCCCCCATTACGTCATGCTTCAGAAATGTGGAAAATGGTCCGTTTTCAAATGTTTTATTTTTGAACGTCAGTTCACATTTGTAGGTGGATCATCAGTGTTAGAGCTAAAATTAGCATGTTTAAAGTGATTTTCATGCTTCCAGGGGCTCGGGAAGTGAAATAAATACCATTTGGAGGCATTTAATGTTCGAGCAAAAACGGCTGATTTTCGACAAAAGAGATAACACCCCCCCATTACGTCATGCTTCAGAAATGTGGAAAATGGTCCGTTTTCAAATGTTTTATTTTTGAACGTCAGTTCACATTTGTAGGTGGATCATCAGTGTTAGAGCTAAAATTAGCATGTTTAAAGTGATTTTCATGCTTCCAGGGGCTCGGGAAGTTAATTAAATACCATTTGGAGGCATTTAATGTTCGAGCAAAAATGGCTGATTTTCGACAAAAGAGTTAACACCCCCCCATTACGTCATGCTTCAGAAATGTGGAAAATGGTCCGTTTTCAAATGTTTTATTTTTGAACGTCAGTTCACATTTGTAGGTGGATCATCAGTGTTAGAGCTAAAATTAGCATGTTTAAAGTGATTTTCATGCTTCCAGGGGCCCAAAACACAAGATTAATGGAATGGTTAAAAGTGCATGAAAATGGCCAATTTACTCACTCTGAGTTCTCAAAAAGGGTTTCTTCACCCCGGGAAGTGAAATAAATACCATTTGGAGGCATTTAATGTTCGAGCAAAAACGGCTGATTTTCGACAAAAGAGATAACACCCCCCCATTACGTCATGCTTCAGAAATGTGGAAAATGGTCCGTTTTCAAATGTTTTATTTTTGAACGTCAGTTCACATTTGTAGGTGGATCATCAGTGTTAGAGCTAAAATTAGCATGTTTAAAGTGATTTTCATGCTTCCAGGGGCTCGGGAAGTGAAATAAATACCATTTGGAGGCATTTAATGTTCGAGCAAAAACGGCTGATTTTCGACAAAAGAGATAACACCCCCCAATTACGTCATGCTTCAGAAATGTGGAAAATGGTCCGTTTTCAAATGTTTTATTTTTGAACGTCAGTTCACATTTGTAGGTGGATCATCAGTGTTAGAGCTAAAATTAGCATGTTTAAAGTGATTTTCATGCTTCCAGGGGCCCAAAACACAAGATTAATGGAATGGTTAAAAGTGCATGAAAATGGCCAATTTACTCACTCTGAGTTCTCAAAAAGGGTTTCTTCACCCCGGGAAGTGAAATAAATACCATTTGGAGGCATTTAATGTTCGAGCAAAAACTGCTGATTTTCGACAAAAGAGATAACACCCCCCCATTACGTCATGCTTCAGAAATGTGGAAAATGGTCCGTTTTCAAATGTTTTATTTTTGAACGTCAGTTCACATTTGTAGGTGGATCATCAGTGTTAGAGCTAAAATTAGCATGTTTAAAGTGATTTTCATGCTTCCAGGGGCTCGGGAAGTTAATTAAATACCATTTGGAGGCATTTAATGTTCGAGCAAAAACGGCTGATTTTCGACAAAAGAGATAACACCCCCCCATTACGTCATGCTTCAGAAATGTGGAAAATGGTCCGTTTTCAAATGTTTTATTTTTGAACGTCAGTTCACATTTGTAGGTGGATCATCAGTGTTAGAGCTAAAATTAGCATATTTAAAGTGATTTTCATGCTTCCAGGGGCCCAAAACACAAGATTTATGGAATGGTTAAAAGTGCATGAAAATGGCCAATTTACTCACTCTGAGTTCTCAAAAAGGGTTTCTTCACCCCGGGAAGTTAATTAAATACCATTTGGAGGCATTTAATGTTCGAGCAAAAACGGCTGATTTTCGACAAAAGAGATAACACCCCCCCATTACGTCATGCTTCAGAAATGTGGAAAATGGTCCGTTTTCAAATGTTTTATTTTTGAACGTCAGTTCAAATTTGTAGGTGGATCATCAGTGTTAGAGCTAAAATTAGCATGTTTAAAGTGATTTTCATGCTTCCAGGGGCTCGGGAAGTTAATTAAATACCATTTGGAGGCATTTAATGTTCGAGCAAAAACGGCTGATTTTCGACAAAAGAGATAACACCCCCCCATTACGTCATGCTTCAGAAATGTGGAAAATGGTCCGTTTTCAAATGTTTTATTTTTGAACGTCAGTTCACATTTGTAGGTGGATCATCAGTGTTAGAGCTAAAATTAGCATGTTTAAAGTGATTTTCATGCTTCCAGGGGCCCAAAACACAAGATTTATGGAATGGTTAAAAGTGCATGAAAATGGCCAATTTACTCACTCTGAGTTCTCAAAAAGGGTTTCTTCACCCCGGGAAGTTAATTAAATACCATTTGGAGGCATTTAATGTTCGAGCAAAAACGGCTGATTTTCGACAAAAGAGATAACACCCCCCCATTACGTCATGCTTCAGAAATGTGGAAAATGGTCCGTTTTCAAATGTTTTATTTTTGAACGTCAGTTCACATTTGTAGGTGGATCATCAGTGTTAGAGCTAAAATTAGCATGTTTAAAGTGATTTTCATGCTTCCAGGGGCCCAAAACACAAGATTTATGGAATGGTTAAAAGTGCATGAAAATGGCCAATTTACTCACTCTGAGTTCTCAAAAAGGGTTTCTTCACCCCGGGAAGTTAATTAAATACCATTTGGAGGCATTTAATGTTCGAGCAAAAACGGCTGATTTTCGACAAAAGAGATAACACCCCCCCATTACGTCATGCTTCAGAAATGTGGAAAATGGTCCGTTTTCAAATGTTTTATTTTTGAACGTCAGTTCACATTTGTAGGTGGATCATCAGTGTTAGAGCTAAAATTAGCATGTTTAAAGTGATTTTCATGCTTCCAGGGGCTCGGGAAGTGAAATAAATACCATTTGGAGGCATTTAATGTTCGAGCAAAAACGGCTGATTTTCGACAAAAGAGATAACACCCCCCCATTACGTCATGCTTCAGAAATGTGGAAAATGGTCCGTTTTCAAATGTTTTATTTTTGAACGTCAGTTCTAATTTGTAGGTGGATCATCAGTGTTAGAGCTAAAATTAGCATGTTTAAAGTGATTTTCATGCTTCCAGGGGCTCGGGAAGTTAATTAAATACCATTTGGAGGCATTTAATGTTCGAGCAAAAACGGCTGATTTTCGACAAAAGAGATAACACCCCCCCATTACGTCATGCTTCAGAAATGTGGAAAATGGTCCGTTTTCAAATGTTTTATTTTTGAACGTCAGTTCACATTTGTAGGTGGATCATCAGTGTTAGAGCTAAAATTAGCATGTTTAAAGTGATTTTCATGCTTCCAGGGGCCCAAAACACAAGATTAATGGAATGGTTAAAAGTGCATGAAAATGGCCAATTTAATCACTCTGAGTTCTCAAAAAGGGTTTCTTCACCCCGGGAAGTGAAATAAATACCATTTGGAGGCATTTAATGTTCGAGCAAAAACGGCTGATTTTCGACAAAAGAGATAACACCCCCCCATTACGTCATGCTTCAGAAATGTGGAAAATGGTCCGTTTTCAAATGTTTTATTTTTGAACGTCAGTTCACATTTGTAGGTGGATCATCAGTGTTAGAGCTAAAATTAGCATGTTTAAAGTGATTTTCATGCTTCCAGGGGCCCAAAACACAAGATTAATGGAATGGTTAAAAGTGCATGAAAATGGCCAATTTAATCACTCTGAGTTCTCAAAAAGGGTTTCTTCACCCCGGGAAGTGAAATAAATACCATTTGGAGGCATTTAATGTTCGAGCAAAAACGGCTGATTTTCGACAAAAGAGATAACACCCCCCCATTACGTCATGCTTCAGAAATGTGGAAAATGGTCCGTTTTCAAATGTTTTATTTTTGAACGTCAGTTCACATTTGTAGGTGGATCATCAGTGTTAGAGCTAAAATTAGCATGTTTAAAGTGATTTTCATGCTTCCAGGGGCTCGGGAAGTTAATTAAATACCATTTGGAGGCATTTAATGTTCGAGCAAAAACGGCTGATTTTCGACAAAAGAGATAACACCCCCCCATTACGTCATGCTTCAGAAATGTGGAAAATGGTCCGTTTTCAAATGTTTTATTTTTGAACGTCAGTTCACATTTGTAGGTGGATCATCAGTGTTAGAGCTAAAATTAGCATGTTTAAAGTGATTTTCATGCTTCCAGGGGCCCAAAACACAAGATTTATGGAATGGTTAAAAGTGCATGAAAATGGCCAATTTACTCACTCTGAGTTCTCAAAAAGGGTTTCTTCACCCCGGGAAGTTAATTGAATACCATTTGGAGGCATTTAATGTTCGAGCAAAAACGGCTGATTTTCGACAAAAGAGATAACACCCCCCCATTACGTCATGCTTCAGAAATGTGGAAAATGGTCCGTTTTCAAATGTTTTATTTTTGAACGTCAGTTCACATTTGTAGGTGGATCATCAGTGTTAGAGCTAAAATTAGCATGTTTAAAGTGATTTTCATGCTTCCAGGGGCCCAAAACACAAGATTTATGGAATGGTTAAAAGTGCATGAAAATGGCCAATTTACTCACTCTGAGTTCTCAAAAAGGGTTTCTTCACCCCGGGAAGTTAATTAAATACCATTTGGAGGCATTTAATGTTCGAGCAAAAACGGCTGATTTTCGACAAAAGAGATAACACCCCCCCATTACGTCATGCTTCAGAAATGTGGAAAATGGTCCGTTTTCAAATGTTTTATTTTTGAACGTCAGTTCACATTTGTAGGTGGATCATCAGTGTTAGAGCTAAAATTAGCATGTTTAAAGTGATTTTCATGCTTCCAGGGGCTCGGGAAGTGAAATAAATACCATTTGGAGGCATTTAATGTTCGAGCAAAAACGGCTGATTTTCGACAAAAGAGATAACACCCCCCCATTACGTCATGCTTCAGAAATGTGGAAAATGGTCCGTTTTCAAATGTTTTATTTTTGAACGTCAGTTCAAATTTGTAGGTGGATCATCAGTGTTAGAGCTAAAATTAGCATGTTTAAAGTGATTTTCATGCTTCCAGGGGCTCGGGAAGTTAATTAAATACCATTTGGAGGCATTTAATGTTCGAGCAAAAATGGCTGATTTTCGACAAAAGAGTTAACACCCCCCCATTACGTCATGCTTCAGAAATGTGGAAAATGGTCCGTTTTCAAATGTTTTATTTTTGAACGTCAGTTCACATTTGTAGGTGGATCATCAGTGTTAGAGCTAAAATTAGCATGTTTAAAGTGATTTTCATGCTTCCAGGGGCCCAAAACACAAGATTAATGGAATGGTTAAAAGTGCATGAAAATGGCCAATTTACTCACTCTGAGTTCTCAAAAAGGGTTTCTTCACCCCGGGAAGTGAAATAAATACCATTTGGAGGCATTTAATGTTCGAGCAAAAACGGCTGATTTTCGACAAAAGAGATAACACCCCCCCATTACGTCATGCTTCAGAAATGTGGAAAATGGTCCGTTTTCAAATGTTTTATTTTTGAACGTCAGTTCACATTTGTAGGTGGATCATCAGTGTTAGAGCTAAAATTAGCATGTTTAAAGTGATTTTCATGCTTCCAGGGGCTCGGGAAGTGAAATAAATACCATTTGGAGGCATTTAATGTTCGAGCAAAAACGGCTGATTTTCGACAAAAGAGATAACACCCCCCAATTACGTCATGCTTCAGAAATGTGGAAAATGGTCCGTTTTCAAATGTTTTATTTTTGAACGTCAGTTCACATTTGTAGGTGGATCATCAGTGTTAGAGCTAAAATTAGCATGTTTAAAGTGATTTTCATGCTTCCAGGGGCCCAAAACACAAGATTAATGGAATGGTTAAAAGTGCATGAAAATGGCCAATTTACTCACTCTGAGTTCTCAAAAAGGGTTTCTTCACCCCGGGAAGTGAAATAAATACCATTTGGAGGCATTTAATGTTCGAGCAAAAACGGCTGATTTTCGACAAAAGAGATAACACCCCCCCATTACGTCATGCTTCAGAAATGTGGAAAATGGTCCATTTTCAAATGTTTTATTTTTGAACGTCAGTTCACATTTGTAGGTGGATCATCAGTGTTAGAGCTAAAATTAGCATGTTTAAAGTGATTTTCATGCTTCCAGGGGCTCGGGAAGTTAATTAAATACCATTTGGAGGCATTTAATGTTCGAGCAAAAACGGCTGATTTTCGACAAAAGAGATAACACCCCCCCCATTACGTCATGCTTCAGAAATGTGGAAAATGGTCCGTTTTCAAATGTTTTATTTTTGAACGTCAGTTCACATTTGTAGGTGGATCATCAGTGTTAGAGCTAAAATTAGCATGTTTAAAGTGATTTTCATGCTTCCAGGGGCCCAAAACACAAGATTTATGGAATGGTTAAAAGTGCATGAAAATGGCCAATTTACTCACTCTGAGTTCTCAAAAAGGGTTTCTTCACCCCGGGAAGTTAATTAAATACCATTTGGAGGCATTTAATTTTCGAGCAAAAACGGCTGATTTTCGACAAAAGAGATAACACCCCCCCATTACGTCATGCTTCAGAAATGTGGAAAATGGTCCGTTTTCAAATGTTTTATTTTTGAACGTCAGTTCAAATTTGTAGGTGGATCATCAGTGTTAGAGCTAAAATTAGCATGTTTAAAGTGATTTTCATGCTTCCAGGGGCTCGGGAAGTTAATTAAATACCATTTGGAGGCATTTAATGTTCGAGCAAAAACGGCTGATTTTCGACAAAAGAGATAACAACCCCCCATTACGTCATGCTTCAGAAATGTGGAAAATGGTCCGTTTTCAAATGTTTTATTTTTGAACGTCAGTTCACATTTGTAGGTGGATCATCAGTGTTAGAGCTAAAATTAGCATGTTTAAAGTGATTTTCATGCTTCCAGGGGCCCAAAACACAAGATTAATGGAATGGTTAAAAGTGCATGAAAATGGCCAATTTACTCACTCTGAGTTCTCAAAAAGGGTTTCTTCACCCCGGGAAGTGAAATAAATACCATTTGGAGGCATTTAATGTTCGAGCAAAAACGGCTGATTTTCGACAAAAGAGATAACACCCCCCAATTACGTCATGCTTCAGAAATGTGGAAAATGGTCCGTTTTCAAATGTTTTATTTTTGAACGTCAGTTCACATTTGTAGGTGGATCATCAGTGTTAGAGCTAAAATTAGCATGTTTAAAGTGATTTTCATGCTTCCAGGGGCTCGGGAAGTTAATTAAATACCATTTGGAGGCATTTAATGTTCGAGCAAAAACGGCTGATTTTCGACAAAAGAGATAACACCCCCCCATTACGTCATGCTTCAGAAATGTGGAAAATGGTCCGTTTTCAAATGTTTTATTTTTGAACGTCAGTTCACATTTGTAGGTGGATCATCAGTGTTAGAGCTAAAATTAGCATGTTTAAAGTGATTTTCATGCTTCCAGGGGCCCAAAACACAAGATTTATGGAATGGTTAAAAGTGCATGAAAATGGCCAATTTACTCACTCTGAGTTCTCAAAAAGGGTTTCTTCACCCCGGGAAGTTAATTAAATACCATTTGGAGGCATTTAATGTTCGAGCAAAAACGGCTGATTTTCGACAAAAGAGATAACACCCCCCCATTACGTCATGCTTCAGAAATGTGGAAAATGGTCCGTTTTCAAATGTTTTATTTTTGAACGTCAGTTCTAATTTGTAGGTGGATCATCAGTGTTAGAGCTAAAATTAGCATGTTTAAAGTGATTTTCATGCTTCCAGGGGCTCGGGAAGTTAATTAAATACCATTTGGAGGCATTTAATGTTCGAGCAAAAACGGCTGATTTTCGACAAAAGAGATAACATCCCCCCATTACGTCATGCTTCAGAAATGTGGAAAATGGTCCGTTTTCAAATGTTTTATTTTTGAACGTCAGTTCACATTTGTAGGTGGATCATCAGTGTTAGAGCTAAAATTAGCATGTTTAAAGTGATTTTCATGCTTCCAGGGGCCCAAAACACAAGATTAATGGAATGGTTAAAAGTGCATGAAAATGGCCAATTTAATCACTCTGAGTTCTCAAAAAGGGTTTCTTCACCCCAGGAAGTGAAATAAATACCATTTGGAGGCATTTAATGTTCGAGCAAAAACGGCTGATTTTCGACAAAAGAGATAACACCCCCCCATTACGTCATGCTTCAGAAATGTGGAAAATGGTCCGTTTTCAAATGTTTTATTTTTGAACGTCAGTTCACATTTGTAGGTGGATCATCAGTGTTAGAGCTAAAATTAGCATGTTTAAAGTGATTTTCATGCTTCCAGGGGCCCAAAACACAAGATTAATGGAATGGTTAAAAGTGCATGAAAATGGCCAATTTAATCACTCTGAGTTCTCAAAAAGGGTTTCTTCACCCCGGGAAGTGAAATAAATACCATTTGGAGGCATTTAATGTTCGAGCAAAAACGGCTGATTTTCGACAAAAGAGATAACACCCCCCCCATTACGTCATGCTTCAGAAATGTGGAAAATGGTCCGTTTTCAAATGTTTTATTTTTGAACGTCAGTTCACATTTGTAGGTGGATCATCAGTGTTAGAGCTAAAATTAGCATGTTTAAAGTGATTTTCATGCTTCCAGGGGCTCGGGAAGTTAATTAAATACCATTTGGAGGCATTTAATGTTCGAGCAAAAACGGCTGATTTTCGACAAAAGAGATAACACCCCCCCATTACGTCATGCTTCAGAAATGTGGAAAATGGTCCGTTTTCAAATGTTTTATTTTTGAACGTCAGTTCACATTTGTAGGTGGATCATCAGTGTTAGAGCTAAAATTAGCATGTTTAAAGTGATTTTCATGCTTCCAGGGGCCCAAAACACAAGATTTATGGAATGGTTAAAAGTGCATGAAAATGGCCAATTTACTCACTCTGAGTTCTCAAAAAGGGTTTCTTCACCCCGGGAAGTTAATTAAATACCATTTGGAGGCATTTAATGTTCGAGCAAAAACGGCTGATTTTCGACAAAAGAGATAACACCCCCCCATTACGTCATGCTTCAGAAATGTGGAAAATGGTCCGTTTTCAAATGTTTTATTTTTGAACGTCAGTTCACATTTGTAGGTGGATCATCAGTGTTAGAGCTAAAATTAGCATGTTTAAAGTGATTTTCATGCTTCCAGGGGCCCAAAACACAAGATTTATGGAATGGTTAAAAGTGCATGAAAATGGCCAATTTACTCACTCTGAGTTCTCAAAAAGGGTTTCTTCACCCCGGGAAGTTAATTAAATACCATTTGGAGGCATTTAATGTTCGAGCAAAAACGGCTGATTTTCGACAAAAGAGATAACACCCCCCCATTACGTCATGCTTCAGAAATGTGGAAAATGGTCCGTTTTCAAATGTTTTATTTTTGAACGTCAGTTCACATTTGTAGGTGGATCATCAGTGTTAGAGCTAAAATTAGCATGTTTAAAGTGATTTTCATGCTTCCAGGGGCTCGGGAAGTGAAATAAATACCATTTGGAGGCATTTAATGTTCGAGCAAAAACGGCTGATTTTCGACAAAAGAGATAACACCCCCCCATTACGTCATGCTTCAGAAATGTGGAAAATGGTCCGTTTTCAAATGTTTTATTTTTGAACGTCAGTTCACATTTGTAGGTGGATCATCAGTGTTAGAGCTAAAATTAGCATGTTTAAAGTGATTTTCATGCTTCCAGGGGCTCGGGAAGTTAATTAAATACCATTTGGAGGCATTTAATGTTCGAGCAAAAATGGCTGATTTTCGACAAAAGAGTTAACACCCCCCCATTACGTCATGCTTCAGAAATGTGGAAAATGGTCCGTTTTCAAATGTTTTATTTTTGAACGTCAGTTCACATTTGTAGGTGGATCATCAGTGTTAGAGCTAAAATTAGCATGTTTAAAGTGATTTTCATGCTTCCAGGGGCCCAAAACACAAGATTAATGGAATGGTTAAAAGTGCATGAAAATGGCCAATTTACTCACTCTGAGTTCTCAAAAAGGGTTTCTTCACCCCGGGAAGTGAAATAAATACCATTTGGAGGCATTTAATGTTCGAGCAAAAACGGCTGATTTTCGACAAAAGAGATAACACCCCCCCATTACGTCATGCTTCAGAAATGTGGAAAATGGTCCGTTTTCAAATGTTTTATTTTTGAACGTCAGTTCACATTTGTAGGTGGATCATCAGTGTTAGAGCTAAAATTAGCATGTTTAAAGTGATTTTCATGCTTCCAGGGGCTCGGGAAGTGAAATAAATACCATTTGGAGGCATTTAATGTTCGAGCAAAAACGGCTGATTTTCGACAAAAGAGATAACACCCCCCAATTACGTCATGCTTCAGAAATGTGGGAAATGGTCCGTTTTCAAATGTTTTATTTTTGAACGTCAGTTCACATTTGTAGGTGGATCATCAGTGTTAGAGCTAAAATTAGCATGTTTAAAGTGATTTTCATGCTTCCAGGGGCCCAAAACACAAGATTAATGGAATGGTTAAAAGTGCATGAAAATGGCCAATTTACTCACTCTGAGTTCTCAAAAAGGGTTTCTTCACCCCGGGAAGTGAAATAAATACCATTTGGAGGCATTTAATGTTCGAGCAAAAACGGCTGATTTTCGACAAAAGAGATAACACCCCCCCATTACGTCATGCTTCAGAAATGTGGAAAATGGTCCGTTTTCAAATGTTTTATTTTTGAACGTCAGTTCACATTTGTAGGTGGATCATCAGTGTTAGAGCTAAAATTAGCATGTTTAAAGTGATTTTCATGCTTCCAGGGGCTCGGGAAGTTAATTAAATACCATTTGGAGGCATTTAATGTTCGAGCAAAAACGGCTGATTTTCGACAAAAGAGATAACACCCCCCCATTACGTCATGCTTCAGAAATGTGGAAAATGGTCCGTTTTCAAATGTTTTATTTTTGAACGTCAGTTCACATTTGTAGGTGGATCATCAGTGTTAGAGCTAAAATTAGCATGTTTAAAGTGATTTTCATGCTTCCAGGGGCCCAAAACACAAGATTTATGGAATGGTTAAAAGTGCATGAAAATGGCCAATTTACTCACTCTGAGTTCTCAAAAAGGGTTTCTTCACCCCGGGAAGTTAATTAAATACCATTTGGAGGCATTTAATGTTCGAGCAAAAACGGCTGATTTTCGACAAAAGAGATAACACCCCCCCATTACGTCATGCTTCAGAAATGTGGAAAATGGTCCGTTTTCAAATGTTTTATTTTTGAACGTCAGTTCAAATTTGTAGGTGGATCATCAGTGTTAGAGCTAAAATTAGCATGTTTAAAGTGATTTTCATGCTTCCAGGGGCTCGGGAAGTTAATTAAATACCATTTGGAGGCATTTAATGTTCGAGCAAAAACGGCTGATTTTCGACAAAAGAGATAACACCCCCCCATTACGTCATGCTTCAGAAATGTGGAAAATGGTCCGTTTTCAAATGTTTTATTTTTGAACGTCAGTTCACATTTGTAGGTGGATCATCAGTGTTAGAGCTAAAATTAGCATGTTTAAAGTGATTTTCATGCTTCCAGGGGCCCAAAACACAAGATTTATGGAATGGTTAAAAGTGCATGAAAATGGCCAATTTACTCACTCTGAGTTCTCAAAAAGGGTTTCTTCACCCCGGGAAGTTAATTAAATACCATTTGGAGGCATTTAATGTTCGAGCAAAAACGGCTGATTTTCGACAAAAGAGATAACACCCCCCCATTACGTCATGCTTCAGAAATGTGGAAAATGGTCCGTTTTCAAATGTTTTATTTTTGAACGTCAGTTCACATTTGTAGGTGGATCATCAGTGTTAGAGCTAAAATTAGCATGTTTAAAGTGATTTTCATGCTTCCAGGGGCCCAAAACACAAGATTTATGGAATGGTTAAAAGTGCATGAAAATGGCCAATTTACTCACTCTGAGTTCTCAAAAAGGGTTTCTTCACCCCGGGAAGTTAATTAAATACCATTTGGAGGCATTTAATGTTCGAGCAAAAACGGCTGATTTTCGACAAAAGAGATAACACCCCCCCATTACGTCATGCTTCAGAAATGTGGAAAATGGTCCGTTTTCAAATGTTTTATTTTTGAACGTCAGTTCACATTTGTAGGTGGATCATCAGTGTTAGAGCTAAAATTAGCATGTTTAAAGTGATTTTCATGCTTCCAGGGGCTCGGGAAGTGAAATAAATACCATTTGGAGGCATTTAATGTTCGAGCAAAAACGGCTGATTTTCGACAAAAGAGATAACACCCCCCCATTACGTCATGCTTCAGAAATGTGGAAAATGGTCCGTTTTCAAATGTTTTATTTTTGAACGTCAGTTCACATTTGTAGGTGGATCATCAGTGTTAGAGCTAAAATTAGCATGTTTAAAGTGATTTTCATGCTTCCAGGGGCCCAAAACACAAGATTTATGGAATGGTTAAAAGTGCATGAAAATGGCCAATTTACTCACTCTGAGTTCTCAAAAAGGGTTTCTTCACCCCGGGAAGTTAATTAAATACCATTTGGAGGCATTTAATGTTCGAGCAAAAACGGCTGATTTTCGACAAAAGAGATAACACCCCCCATTACGTCATGCTTCAGAAATGTGGAAAATGGTCCGTTTTCAAATGTTTTATTTTTGAACGTCAGTTCACATTTGTAGGTGGATCATCAGTGTTAGAGCTAAAATTAGCATGTTTAAAGTGATTTTCATGCTTCCAGGGGCCCAAAACACAAGATTAATGGAATGGTTAAAAGTGCATGAAAATGGCCAATTTACTCACTCTGAGTTCTCAAAAAGGGTTTCTTCACCCCGGGAAGTGAAATTAATACCATTTGGAGGCATTTAATGTTCGAGCAAAAACGGCTGATTTTCGACAAAAGAGATAACACCCCCCCATTACGTCATGCTTCAGAAATGTGGAAAATGGTCCGTTTTCAAATGTTTTATTTTTGAACGTCAGTTCACATTTGTAGGTGGATCATCAGTGTTAGAGCTAAAATTAGCATGTTTAAAGTGATTTTCATGCTTCCAGGGGCTCGGGAAGTTAATTAAATACCATTTGGAGGCATTTAATGTTCGAGCAAAAACGGCTGATTTTCGACAAAAGAGATAACACCCCCCCATTACGTCATGCTTCAGAAATGTGGAAAATGGTCCGTTTTCAAATGTTTTATTTTTGAACGTCAGTTCACATTTGTAGGTGGATCATCAGTGTTAGAGCTAAAATTAGCATGTTTAAAGTGATTTTCATGCTTCCAGGGGCCCAAAACACAAGATTTATGGAATGGTTAAAAGTGCATGAAAATGGCCAATTTACTCACTCTGAGTTCTCAAAAAGGGTTTCTTCACCCCGGGAAGTTAATTAAATACCATTTGGAGGCATTTAATGTTCGAGCAAAAACGGCTGATTTTCGACAAAAGAGATAACACCCCCCATTACGTCATGCTTCAGAAATGTGGAAAATGGTCCGTTTTCAAATGTTTTATTTTTGAACGTCAGTTCTAATTTGTAGGTGGATCATCAGTGTTAGAGCTAAAATTAGCATGTTTAAAGTGATTTTCATGCTTCCAGGGGCTCGGGAAGTTAATTAAATACCATTTGGAGGCATTTAATGTTCGAGCAAAAACGGCTGATTTTCGACAAAAGAGATAACACCCCCCCATTACGTCATGCTTCAGAAATGTGGAAAATGGTCCGTTTTCAAATGTTTTATTTTTGAACGTCAGTTCACATTTGTAGGTGGATCATCAGTGTTAGAGCTAAAATTAGCATGTTTAAAGTGATTTTCATGCTTCCAGGGGCCCAAAACACAAGATTTATGGAATGGTTAAAAGTGCATGAAAATGGCCAATTTACTCACTCTGAGTTCTCAAAAAGGGTTTCTTCACCCCGGGAAGTTAATTAAATACCATTTGGAGGCATTTAATGTTCGAGCAAAAACGGCTGATTTTCGACAAAAGAGATAACACCCCCCCATTACGTCATGCTTCAGAAATGTGGAAAATGGTCCGTTTTCAAATGTTTTATTTTTGAACGTCAGTTCACATTTGTAGGTGGATCATCAGTGTTAGAGCTAAAATTAGCATGTTTAAAGTGATTTTCATGCTTCCAGGGGCCCAAAACACAAGATTAATGGAATGGTTAAAAGTTCATGAAAATGGCCAATTTAATCACTCTGAGTTCTCAAAAAGGGTTTCTTCACCCCGGGAAGTGAAATAAATACCATTTGGAGGCATTTAATGTTCGAGCAAAAACGGCTGATTTTCGACAAAAGAGATAACACCCCCCCATTACGTCATGCTTCAGAAATGTGGAAAATGGTCCGTTTTCAAATGTTTTATTTTTGAACGTCAGTTCACATTTGTAGGTGGATCATCAGTGTTAGAGCTAAAATTAGCATGTTTAAAGTGATTTTCATGCTTCCAGGGGCTCGGGAAGTTAATTAAATACCATTTGGAGGCATTTAATGTTCGAGCAAAAACGGCTGATTTTCGACAAAAGAGATAACACCCCCCCATTACGTCATGCTTCAGAAATGTGGAAAATGGTCCGTTTTCAAATGTTTTATTTTTGAACGTCAGTTCACATTTGTAGGTGGATCATCAGTGTTAGAGCTAAAATTAGCATGTTTAAAGTGATTTTCATGCTTCCAGGGGCCCAAAACACAAGATTTATGGAATGGTTAAAAGTGCATGAAAATGGCCAATTTACTCACTCTGAGTTCTCAAAAAGGGTTTCTTCACCCCGGGAAGTTAATTAAATACCATTTGGAGGCATTTAATGTTCGAGCAAAAACGGCTGATTTTCGACAAAAGAGATAACACCCCCCATTACGTCATGCTTCAGAAATGTGGAAAATGGTCCGTTTTCAAATGTTTTATTTTTGAACGTCAGTTCACATTTGTAGGTGGATCATCAGTGTTAGAGCTAAAATTAGCATGTTTAAAGTGATTTTCATGCTTCCAGGGGCCCAAAACACAAGATTTATGGAATGGTTAAAAGTGCATGAAAATGGCCAATTTACTCACTCTGAGTTCTCAAAAAGGGTTTCTTCACCCCGGGAAGTTAATTAAATACCATTTGGAGGCATTTAATGTTCGAGCAAAAACGGCTGATTTTCGACAAAAGAGATAACACCCCCCCATTACGTCATGCTTCAGAAATGTGGAAAATGGTCCGTTTTCAAATGTTTTATTTTTGAACGTCAGTTCACATTTGTAGGTGGATCATCAGTGTTAGAGCTAAAATTAGCATGTTTAAAGTGATTTTCATGCTTCCAGGGGCTCGGGAAGTGAAATAAATACCATTTGGAGGCATTTAATGTTCGAGCAAAAACGGCTGATTTTCGACAAAAGAGATAACACCCCCCCATTACGTCATGCTTCAGAAATGTGGAAAATGGTCCGTTTTCAAATGTTTTATTTTTGAACGTCAGTTCACATTTGTAGGTGGATCATCAGTGTTAGAGCTAAAATTAGCATGTTTAAAGTGATTTTCATGCTTCCAGGGGCTCGGGAAGTTAATTAAATACCATTTGGAGGCATTTAATGTTCGAGCAAAAACGGCTGATTTTCGACAAAAGAGTTAACACCCCCCCATTACGTCATGCTTCAGAAATGTGGAAAATGGTCCGTTTTCAAATGTTTTATTTTTGAACGTCAGTTCACATTTGTAGGTGGATCATCAGTGTTAGAGCTAAAATTAGCATGTTTAAAGTGATTTTCATGCTTCCAGGGGCCCAAAACACAAGATTAATGGAATGGTTAAAAGTGCATGAAAATGGCCAATTTACTCACTCTGAGTTCTCAAAAAGGGTTTCTTCACCCCGGGAAGTGAAATAAATACCATTTGGAGGCATTTAATGTTCGAGCAAAAACGGCTGATTTTCGACAAAAGAGATAACACCCCCCCATTACGTCATGCTTCAGAAATGTGGAAAATGGTCCGTTTTCAAATGTTTTATTTTTGAACGTCAGTTCACATTTGTAGGTGGATCATCAGTGTTAGAGCTAAAATTAGCATGTTTAAAGTGATTTTCATGCTTCCAGGGGCTCGGGAAGTGAAATAAATACCATTTGGAGGCATTTAATGTTCGAGCAAAAACGGCTGATTTTCGACAAAAGAGATAACACCCCCCAATTACGTCATGCTTCAGAAATGTGGAAAATGGTCCGTTTTCAAATGTTTTATTTTTGAACGTCAGTTCACATTTGTAGGTGGATCATCAGTGTTAGAGCTAAAATTAGCATGTTTAAAGTGATTTTCATGCTTCCAGGGGCCCAAAACACAAGATTAATGGAATGGTTAAAAGTGCATGAAAATGGCCAATTTACTCACTCTGAGTTCTCAAAAAGGGTTTCTTCACCCCGGGAAGTGAAATAAATACCATTTGGAGGCATTTAATGTTCGAGCAAAAACTGCTGATTTTCGACAAAAGAGATAACACCCCCCCATTACGTCATGCTTCAGAAATGTGGAAAATGGTCCGTTTTCAAATGTTTTATTTTTGAACGTCAGTTCACATTTGTAGGTGGATCATCAGTGTTAGAGCTAAAATTAGCATGTTTAAAGTGATTTTCATGCTTCCAGGGGCTCGGGAAGTTAATTAAATACCATTTGGAGGCATTTAATGTTCGAGCAAAAACGGCTGATTTTCGACAAAAGAGATAACACCCCCCCATTACGTCATGCTTCAGAAATGTGGAAAATGGTCCGTTTTCAAATGTTTTATTTTTGAACGTCAGTTCACATTTGTAGGTGGATCATCAGTGTTAGAGCTAAAATTAGCATGTTTAAAGTGATTTTCATGCTTCCAGGGGCCCAAAACACAAGATTTATGGAATGGTTAAAAGTGCATGAAAATGGCCAATTTACTCACTCTGAGTTCTCAAAAAGGGTTTCTTCACCCCGGGAAGTTAATTAAATACCATTTGGAGGCATTTAATGTTCGAGCAAAAACGGCTGATTTTCGACAAAAGAGATAACACCCCCCCATTACGTCATGCTTCAGAAATGTGGAAAATGGTCCGTTTTCAAATGTTTTATTTTTGAACGTCAGTTCAAATTTGTAGGTGGATCATCAGTGTTAGAGCTAAAATTAGCATGTTTAAAGTGATTTTCATGCTTCCAGGGGCTCGGGAAGTTAATTAAATACCATTTGGAGGCATTTAATGTTCGAGCAAAAACGGCTGATTTTCGACAAAAGAGATAACACCCCCCCATTACGTCATGCTTCAGAAATGTGGAAAATGGTCCGTTTTCAAATGTTTTATTTTTGAACGTCAGTTCACATTTGTAGGTGGATCATCAGTGTTAGAGCTAAAATTAGCATGTTTAAAGTGATTTTCATGCTTCCAGGGGCCCAAAACACAAGATTTATGGAATGGTTAAAAGTGCATGAAAATGGCCAATTTACTCACTCTGAGTTCTCAAAAAGGGTTTCTTCACCCCGGGAAGTTAATTAAATACCATTTGGAGGCATTTAATGTTCGAGCAAAAACGGCTGATTTTCGACAAAAGAGATAACACCCCCCCATTACGTCATGCTTCAGAAATGTGGAAAATGGTCCGTTTTCAAATGTTTTATTTTTGAACGTCAGTTCACATTTGTAGGTGGATCATCAGTGTTAGAGCTAAAATTAGCATGTTTAAAGTGATTTTCATGCTTCCAGGGGCCCAAAACACAAGATTTATGGAATGGTTAAAAGTGCATGAAAATGGCCAATTTACTCACTCTGAGTTCTCAAAAAGGGTTTCTTCACCCCGGGAAGTTAATTAAATACCATTTGGAGGCATTTAATGTTCGAGCAAAAACGGCTGATTTTCGACAAAAGAGATAACACCCCCCCATTACGTCATGCTTCAGAAATGTGGAAAATGGTCCGTTTTCAAATGTTTTATTTTTGAACGTCAGTTCACATTTGTAGGTGGATCATCAGTGTTAGAGCTAAAATTAGCATGTTTAAAGTGATTTTCATGCTTCCAGGGGCTCGGGAAGTGAAATAAATACCATTTGGAGGCATTTAATGTTCGAGCAAAAACGGCTGATTTTCGACAAAAGAGATAACACCCCCCCATTACGTCATGCTTCAGAAATGTGGAAAATGGTCCGTTTTCAAATGTTTTATTTTTGAACGTCAGTTCACATTTGTAGGTGGATCATCAGTGTTAGAGCTAAAATTAGCATGTTTAAAGTGATTTTCATGCTTCCAGGGGCTCGGGAAGTTAATTAAATACCATTTGGAGGCATTTAATGTTCGAGCAAAAACGGCTGATTTTCGACAAAAGAGATAACACCCCCCCATTACGTCATGCTTCAGAAATGTGGAAAATGGTCCGTTTTCAAATGTTTTATTTTTGAACGTCAGTTCACATTTGTAGGTGGATCATCAGTGTTAGAGCTAAAATTAGCATGTTTAAAGTGATTTTCATGCTTCCAGGGGCCCAAAACACAAGATTAATGGAATGGTTAAAAGTGCATGAAAATGGCCAATTTACTCACTCTGAGTTCTCAAAAAGGGTTTCTTCACCCCGGGAAGTGAAATAAATACCATTTGGAGGCATTTAATGTTCGAGCAAAAACGGCTGATTTTCGACAAAAGAGATAACACCCCCCCATTACGTCATGCTTCAGAAATGTGGAAAATGGTCCGTTTTCAAATGTTTTATTTTTGAACGTCAGTTCACATTTGTAGGTGGATCATCAGTGTTAGAGCTAAAATTAGCATGTTTAAAGTGATTTTCATGCTTCCAGGGGCCCAAAACACAAGATTAATGGAATGGTTAAAAGTGCATGAAAATGGCCAATTTACTCACTCTGAGTTCTCAAAAAGGGTTTCTTCACCTCGGGAAGTGAAATAAATACCATTTGGAGGCATTTAATGTTCGAGCAAAAACGGCTGATTTTCGACAAAAGAGATAACACCCCCCCATTACGTCATGCTTCAGAAATGTGGAAAATGGTCCGTTTTCAAATGTTTTATTTTTGAACGTCAGTTCACATTTGTAGGTGGATCATCAGTGTTAGAGCTAAAATTAGCATGTTTAAAGTGATTTTCATGCTTCCAGGGGCTCGGGAAGTTAATTAAATACCATTTGGAGGCATTTAATGTTCGAGCAAAAACGGCTGATTTTCGACAAAAGAGATAACACCCCCCCATTACATCATGCTTCAGAAATGTGGAAAATGGTCCGTTTTCAAATGTTTTATTTTTGAACGTCAGTTCACATTTGTAGGTGGATCATCAGTGTTAGAGCTAAAATTAGCATGTTTAAAGTGATTTTCATGCTTCCAGGGGCCCAAAACACAAGATTTATGGAATGGTTAAAAGTGCATGAAAATGGCCAATTTACTCACTCTGAGTTCTCAAAAAGGGTTTCTTCACCCCGGGAAGTTAATTAAATACCATTTGGAGGCATTTAATGTTCGAGCAAAAACAGCTGATTTTCGACAAAAGAGATAACACCCCCCCCATTACGTCATGCTTCAGAAATGTGGAAAATGGTCAGTTTTCAAATGTTTTATTTTTGAACGTCAGTTCAAATTTGTAGGTGGATCATCAGTGTTAGAGCTAAAATTAGCATGTTTAAAGTGATTTTCATGCTTCCAGGGGCTCGGGAAGTTAATTAAATACCATTTGGAGGCATTTAATGTTCGAGCAAAAACGGCTGATTTTCGACAAAAGAGATAACACCCCCCCATTACGTCATGCTTCAGAAATGTGGAAAATGGTCCGTTTTCAAATGTTTTATTTTTGAACGTCAGTTCACATTTGTAGGTGGATCATCAGTGTTAGAGCTAAAATTAGCATGTTTAAAGTGATTTTCATGCTTCCAGGGGCCCAAAACACAAGATTTATGGAATGGTTAAAAGTGCATGAAAATGGCCAATTTACTCACTCTGAGTTCTCAAAAAGGGTTTCTTCACCCCGGGAAGTTAATTAAATACCATTTGGAGGCATTTAATGTTCGAGCAAAAACGGCTGATTTTCGACAAAAGAGATAACACCCCCCCATTACGTCATGCTTCAGAAATGTGGAAAATGGTCCGTTTTCAAATGTTTTATTTTTGAACGTCAGTTCACATTTGTAGGTGGATCATCAGTGTTAGAGCTAAAATTAGCATGTTTAAAGTGATTTTCATGCTTCCAGGGGCCCAAAACACAAGATTAATGGAATGGTTAAAAGTGCATGAAAATGGCCAATTTACTCACTCTGAGTTCTCAAAAAGGGTTTCTTCACCCCGGGAAGTGAAATAAATACCATTTGGAGGCATTTAATGTTCGAGCAAAAACGGCTGATTTTCGACAAAAGAGATAACACCCCCCCATTACGTCATGCTTCAGAAATGTGGAAAATGGTCCGTTTTCAAATGTTTTATTTTTGAACGTCAGTTCACATTTGTAGGTGGATCATCAGTGTTAGAGCTAATATTAGCATGTTTAAAGTGATTTTCATGCTTCCAGGGGCTCGGGAAGTTAATTAAATACCATTTGGAGGCATTTAATGTTCGAGCAAAAACGGCTGATTTTCGACAAAAGAGATAACACCCCCCCATTACGTCATGCTTCAGAAATGTGGAAAATGGTCCGTTTTCAAATGTTTTATTTTTGAACGTCAGTTCACATTTGTAGGTGGATCATCAGTGTTAGAGCTAAAATTAGCATGTTTAAAGTGATTTTCATGCTTCCAGGGGCCCAAAACACAAGATTTATGGAATGGTTAAAAGTGCATGAAAATGGCCAATTTACTCACTCTGAGTTCTCAAAAAGGGTTTCTTCACCCCGGGAAGTTAATTAAATACCATTTGGAGGCATTTAATGTTCGAGCAAAAACGGCTGATTTTCGACAAAAGAGATAACACCCCCCCATTACGTCATGCTTCAGAAATGTGGAAAATGGTCCGTTTTCAAATGTTTTATTTTTGAACGTCAGTTCACATTTGTAGGTGGATCATCAGTGTTAGAGCTAAAATTAGCATGTTTAAAGTGATTTTCATGCTTCCAGGGGCTCGGGAAGTTAATTAAATACCATTTGGAGGCATTTAATGTTCGAGCAAAAACGGCTGATTTTCGACAAAAGAGATAACACCCCCCATTACGTCATGCTTCAGAAATGTGGAAAATGGTCCGTTTTCAAATGTTTTATTTTTGAACGTCAGTTCACATTTGTAGGTGGATCATCAGTGTTAGAGCTAAAATTAGCATGTTTAAAGTGATTTTCATGCTTCCAGGGGCCCAAAACACAAGATTTATGGAATGGTTAAAAGTGCATGAAAATGGCCAATTTACTCACTCTGAGTTCTCAAAAAGGGTTTCTTCACCCCGGGAAGTTAATTAAATACCATTTGGAGGCATTTAATGTTCGAGCAAAAACGGCTGATTTTCGACAAAAGAGATAACACCCCCCCATTACGTCATGCTTCAGAAATGTGGAAAATGGTCCGTTTTCAAATGTTTTATTTTTGAACGTCAGTTCACATTTGTAGGTGGATCATCAGTGTTAGAGCTAAAATTAGCATGTTTAAAGTGATTTTCATGCTTCCAGGGGCTCGGGAAGTGAAATAAATACCATTTGGAGGCATTTAATGTTCGAGCAAAAACGGCTGATTTTCGACAAAAGAGATAACACCCCCCCATTACGTCATGCTTCAGAAATGTGGAAAATGGTCCGTTTTCAAATGTTTTATTTTTGAACGTCAGTTCACATTTGTAGGTGGATCATCAGTGTTAGAGCTAAAATTAGCATGTTTAAAGTGATTTTCATGCTTCCAGGGGCCCAAAACACAAGATTAATGGAATGGTTAAAAGTGCATGAAAATGGCCAATTTACTCACTCTGAGTTCTCAAAAAGGGTTTCTTCACCCCGGGAAGTGAAATAAATACCATTTGGAGGCATTTAATGTTCGAGCAAAAACGGCTGATTTTCGACAAAAGAGATAACACCCCCCCATTACGTCATGCTTCAGAAATGTGGAAAATGGTCCGTTTTCAAATGTTTTATTTTTGAACGTCAGTTCACATTTGTAGGTGGATCATCAGTGTTAGAGCTAAAATTAGCATGTTTAAAGTGATTTTCATGCTTCCAGGGGCTCGGGAAGTGAAATAAATACCATTTGGAGGCATTTAATGTTCGAGCAAAAACGGCTGATTTTCGACAAAAGAGATAACACCCCCCAATTACGTCATGCTTCAGAAATGTGGAAAATGGTCCGTTTTCAAATGTTTTATTTTTGAACGTCAGTTCACATTTGTAGGTGGATCATCAGTGTTAGAGCTAAAATTAGCATGTTTAAAGTGATTTTCATGCTTCCAGGGGCTCGGGAAGTTAATTAAATACCATTTGGAGGCATTTAATGTTCGAGCAAAAACGGCTGATTTTCGACAAAAGAGATAACACCCCCCCATTACGTCATGCTTCAGAAATGTGGAAAATGGTCCGTTTTCAAATGTTTTATTTTTGAACGTCAGTTCACATTTGTAGGTGGATCATCAGTGTTAGAGCTAAAATTAGCATGTTTAAAGTGATTTTCATGCTTCCAGGGGCCCAAAACACAAGATTTATGGAATGGTTAAAAGTGCATGAAAATGGCCAATTTACTCACTCTGAGTTCTCAAAAAGGGTTTCTTCACCCCGGGAAGTTAATTAAATACCATTTGGAGGCATTTAATGTTCGAGCAAAAACGGCTGATTTTCGACAAAAGAGATAACACCCCCCCATTACGTCATGCTTCAGAAATGTGGAAAATGGTCCGTTTTCAAATGTTTTATTTTTGAACGTCAGTTCTAATTTGTAGGTGGATCATCAGTGTTAGAGCTAAAATTAGCATGTTTAAAGTGATTTTCATGCTTCCAGGGGCTCGGGAAGTTAATTAAATACCATTTGGAGGCATTTAATGTTCGAGCAAAAACGGCTGATTTTCGACAAAAGAGATAACACCCCCCCATTACGTCATGCTTCAGAAATGTGGAAAATGGTCCGTTTTCAAATGTTTTATTTTTGAACGTCAGTTCACATTTGTAGGTGGATCATCAGTGTTAGAGCTAAAATTAGCATGTTTAAAGTGATTTTCATGCTTCCAGGGGCCCAAAACACAAGATTAATGGAATGGTTAAAAGTGCATGAAAATGGCCAATTTAATCACTCTGAGTTCTCAAAAAGGGTTTCTTCACCCCGGGAAGTGAAATAAATACCATTTGGAGGCATTTAATGTTCGAGCAAAAACGGCTGATTTTCGACAAAAGAGATAACACCCCCCCATTACGTCATGCTTCAGAAATGTGGAAAATGGTCCGTTTTCAAATGTTTTATTTTTGAACGTCAGTTCACATTTGTAGGTGGATCATCAGTGTTAGAGCTAAAATTAGCATGTTTAAAGTGATTTTCATGCTTCCAGGGGCTCGGGAAGTTAATTAAATACCATTTGGAGGCATTTAATGTTCGAGCAAAAACGGCTGATTTTCGACAAAAGAGATAACACCCCCCCATTACGTCATGCTTCAGAAATGTGGAAAATGGTCCGTTTTCAAATGTTTTATTTTTGAACGTCAGTTCACATTTGTAGGTGGATCATCAGTGTTAGAGCTAAAATTAGCATGTTTAAAGTGATTTTCATGCTTCCAGGGGCCCAAAACACAAGATTTATGGAATGGTTAAAAGTGCATGAAAATGGCCAATTTACTCACTCTGAGTTCTCAAAAAGGGTTTCTTCACCCCGGGAAGTTAATTAAATACCATTTGGAGGCATTTAATGTTCGAGCAAAAACGGCTGATTTTCGACAAAAGAGATAACACCCCCCCATTACGTCATGCTTCAGAAATGTGGAAAATGGTCCGTTTTCAAATGTTTTATTTTTGAACGTCAGTTCACATTTGTAGGTGGATCATCAGTGTTAGAGCTAAAATTAGCATGTTTAAAGTGATTTTCATGCTTCCAGGGGCCCAAAACACAAGATTTATGGAATGGTTAAAAGTGCATGAAAATGGCCAATTTACTCACTCTGAGTTCTCAAAAAGGGTTTCTTCACCCCGGGAAGTTAATTAAATACCATTTGGAGGCATTTAATGTTCGAGCAAAAACGGCTGATTTTCGACAAAAGAGATAACACCCCCCCATTACGTCATGCTTCAGAAATGTGGAAAATGGTCCGTTTTCAAATGTTTTATTTTTGAACGTCAGTTCACATTTGTAGGTGGATCATCAGTGTTAGAGCTAAAATTAGCATGTTTAAAGTGATTTTCATGCTTCCAGGGGCTCGGGAAGTTAATTAAATACCATTTGGAGGCATTTAATGTTCGAGCAAAAACGGCTGATTTTCGACAAAAGAGTTAACACCCCCCCATTACGTCATGCTTCAGAAATGTGGAAAATGGTCCGTTTTCAAATGTTTTATTTTTGAACGTCAGTTCACATTTGTAGGTGGATCATCAGTGTTAGAGCTAAAATTAGCATGTTTAAAGTGATTTTCATGCTTCCAGGGGCCCAAAACACAAGATTAATGGAATGGTTAAAAGTGCATGAAAATGGCCAATTTACTCACTCTGAGTTCTCAAAAAGGGTTTCTTCACCCCGGGAAGTGAAATAAATACCATTTGGAGGCATTTAATGTTCGAGCAAAAACGGCTGATTTTCGACAAAAGAGATAACACCCCCCCATTACGTCATGCTTCAGAAATGTGGAAAATGGTCCGTTTTCAAATGTTTTATTTTTGAACGTCAGTTCACATTTGTAGGTGGATCATCAGTGTTAGAGCTAAAATTAGCATGTTTAAAGTGATTTTCATGCTTCCAGGGGCTCGGGAAGTGAAATAAATACCATTTGGAGGCATTTAATGTTCGAGCAAAAACGGCTGATTTTCGACAAAAGAGATAACACCCCCCAATTACGTCATGCTTCAGAAATGTGGAAAATGGTCCGTTTTCAAATGTTTTATTTTTGAACGTCAGTTCACATTTGTAGGTGGATCATCAGTGTTAGAGCTAAAATTAGCATGTTTAAAGTGATTTTCATGCTTCCAGGGGCCCAAAACACAAGATTAATGGAATGGTTAAAAGTGCATGAAAATGGCCAATTTACTCACTCTGAGTTCTCAAAAAGGGTTTCTTCACCCCGGGAAGTGAAATAAATACCATTTGGAGGCATTTAATGTTCGAGCAAAAACTGCTGATTTTCGACAAAAGAGATAACACCCCCCCATTACGTCATGCTTCAGAAATGTGGAAAATGGTCCGTTTTCAAATGTTTTATTTTTGAACGTCAGTTCACATTTGTAGGTGGATCATCAGTGTTAGAGCTAAAATTAGCATGTTTAAAGTGATTTTCATGCTTCCAGGGGCTCGGGAAGTTAATTAAATACCATTTGGAGGCATTTAATGTTCGAGCAAAAACGGCTGATTTTCGACAAAAGAGATAACACCCCCCCATTACGTCATGCTTCAGAAATGTGGAAAATGGTCCGTTTTCAAATGTTTTATTTTTGAACGTCAGTTCACATTTGTAGGTGGATCATCAGTGTTAGAGCTAAAATTAGCATGTTTAAAGTGATTTTCATGCTTCCAGGGGCCCAAAACACAAGATTTATGGAATGGTTAAAAGTGCATGAAAATGGCCAATTTACTCACTCTGAGTTCTCAAAAAGGGTTTCTTCACCCCGGGAAGTTAATTAAATACCATTTGGAGGCATTTAATGTTCGAGCAAAAACGGCTGATTTTCGACAAAAGAGATAACACCCCCCCATTACGTCATGCTTCAGAAATGTGGAAAATGGTCCGTTTTCAAATGTTTTATTTTTGAACGTCAGTTCAAATTTGTAGGTGGATCATCAGTGTTAGAGCTAAAATTAGCATGTTTAAAGTGATTTTCATGCTTCCAGGGGCTCGGGAAGTTAATTAAATACCATTTGGAGGCATTTAATGTTCGAGCAAAAACGGCTGATTTTCGACAAAAGAGAAAACACCCCCCCATTACGTCATGCTTCAGAAATGTGGAAAATGGTCCGTTTTCAAATGTTTTATTTTTGAACGTCAGTTCACATTTGTAGGTGGATCATCAGTGTTAGAGCTAAAATTAGCATGTTTAAAGTGATTTTCATGCTTCCAGGGGCCCAAAACACAAGATTTATGGAATGGTTAAAAGTGCATGAAAATGGCCAATTTACTCACTCTGAGTTCTCAAAAAGGGTTTCTTCACCCCGGGAAGTTAATTAAATACCATTTGGAGGCATTTAATGTTCGAGCAAAAACGGCTGATTTTCGACAAAAGAGATAACACCCCCCCATTACGTCATGCTTCAGAAATGTGGAAAATGGTCCGTTTTCAAATGTTTTATTTTTGAACGTCAGTTCACATTTGTAGGTGGATCATCAGTGTTAGAGCTAAAATTAGCATGTTTAAAGTGATTTTCATGCTTCCAGGGGCTCGGGAAGTGAAATAAATACCATTTGGAGGCATTTAATGTTCGAGCAAAAACGGCTGATTTTCGACAAAAGAGATAACACCCCCCCATTACGTCATGCTTCAGAAATGTGGAAAATGGTCCGTTTTCAAATGTTTTATTTTTGAACGTCAGTTCACATTTGTAGGTGGATCATCAGTGTTAGAGCTAAAATTAGCATGTTTAAAGTGATTTTCATGCTTCCAGGGGCTCGGGAAGTTAATTAAATACCATTTGGAGGCATTTAATGTTCGAGCAAAAACGGCTGATTTTCGACAAAAGAGATAACACCCCCCCATTACGTCATGCTTCAGAAATGTGGAAAATGGTCCGTTTTCAAATGTTTTATTTTTGAACGTCAGTTCACATTTGTAGGTGGATCATCAGTGTTAGAGCTAAAATTAGCATGTTTAAAGTGATTTTCATGCTTCCAGGGGCCCAAAACACAAGATTAATGGAATGGTTAAAAGTGCATGAAAATGGCCAATTTACTCACTCTGAGTTCTCAAAAAGGGTTTCTTCACCCCGGGAAGTGAAATAAATACCATTTGGAGGCATTTAATGTTCGAGCAAAAACGGCTGATTTTCGACAAAAGAGATAACACCCCCCCATTACGTCATGCTTCAGAAATGTGGAAAATGGTCCGTTTTCAAATGTTTTATTTTTGAACGTCAGTTCACATTTGTAGGTGGATCATCAGTGTTAGAGCTAAAATTAGCATGTTTAAAGTGATTTTCATGCTTCCAGGGGCCCAAAACACAAGATTAATGGAATGGTTAAAAGTGCATGAAAATGGCCAATTTACTCACTCTGAGTTCTCAAAAAGGGTTTCTTCACCTCGGGAAGTGAAATAAATACCATTTGGAGGCATTTAATGTTCGAGCAAAAACGGCTGATTTTCGACAAAAGAGATAACACCCCCCCATTACGTCATGCTTCAGAAATGTGGAAAATGGTCCGTTTTCAAATGTTTTATTTTTGAACGTCAGTTCACATTTGTAGGTGGATCATCAGTGTTAGAGCTAAAATTAGCATGTTTAAAGTGATTTTCATGCTTCCAGGGGCTCGGGAAGTTAATTAAATACCATTTGGAGGCATTTAATGTTCGAGCAAAAACGGCTGATTTTCGACAAAAGAGATAACACCCCCCCATTACATCATGCTTCAGAAATGTGGAAAATGGTCCGTTTTCAAATGTTTTATTTTTGAACGTCAGTTCACATTTGTAGGTGGATCATCAGTGTTAGAGCTAAAATTAGCATGTTTAAAGTGATTTTCATGCTTCCAGGGGCCCAAAACACAAGATTTATGGAATGGTTAAAAGTGCATGAAAATGGCCAATTTACTCACTCTGAGTTCTCAAAAAGGGTTTCTTCACCCCGGGAAGTTAATTAAATACCATTTGGAGGCATTTAATGTTCGAGCAAAAACAGCTGATTTTCGACAAAAGAGATAACACCCCCCCCATTACGTCATGCTTCAGAAATGTGGAAAATGGTCAGTTTTCAAATGTTTTATTTTTGAACGTCAGTTCAAATTTGTAGGTGGATCATCAGTGTTAGAGCTAAAATTAGCATGTTTAAAGTGATTTTCATGCTTCCAGGGGCTCGGGAAGTTAATTAAATACCATTTGGAGGCATTTAATGTTCGAGCAAAAACGGCTGATTTTCGACAAAAGAGATAACACCCCCCCATTACGTCATGCTTCAGAAATGTGGAAAATGGTCCGTTTTCAAATGTTTTATTTTTGAACGTCAGTTCACATTTGTAGGTGGATCATCAGTGTTAGAGCTAAAATTAGCATGTTTAAAGTGATTTTCATGCTTCCAGGGGCCCAAAACACAAGATTTATGGAATGGTTAAAAGTGCATGAAAATGGCCAATTTACTCACTCTGAGTTCTCAAAAAGGGTTTCTTCACCCCGGGAAGTTAATTAAATACCATTTGGAGGCATTTAATGTTCGAGCAAAAACGGCTGATTTTCGACAAAAGAGATAACACCCCCCCATTACGTCATGCTTCAGAAATGTGGAAAATGGTCCGTTTTCAAATGTTTTATTTTTGAACGTCAGTTCACATTTGTAGGTGGATCATCAGTGTTAGAGCTAAACTTAGCATGTTTAAAGTGATTTTCATGCTTCCAGGGGCTCGGGAAGTGAAATAAATACCATTTGGAGGCATTTAATGTTCAAGCAAAAACGGCTGATTTTCGACAAAAGAGATAACACCCCCCCATTACGTCATGCTTCAGAAATGTGGAAAATGGTCCGTTTTCAAATGTTTTATTTTTGAACGTCAGTTCACATTTGTAGGTGGATCATCAGTGTTAGAGCTAAAATTAGCATGTTTAAAGTGATTTTCATGCTTCCAGGGGCTCGGGAAGTTAATTAAATACCATTTGGAGGCATTTAATGTTCGAGCCAAAACGGCTGATTTTCGACAAAAGAGATAACACCCCCCCATTACGTCATGCTTCAGAAATGTGGAAAATGGTCCGTTTTCAAATGTTTTATTTTTGAACGTCAGTTCACATTTGTAGGTGGATCATCAGTGTTAGAGCTAAAATTAGCATGTTTAAAGTGATTTTCATGCTTCCAGGGGCCCAAACCACAAGATTAATGGAATGGTTAAAAGTGCATGAAAATGGCCAATTTACTCACTCTGAGTTCTCAAAAAGGGTTTCTTCACCCCGGGAAGTGAAATAAATACCATTTGGAGGCATTTAATGTTCGAGCAAAAACGGCTGATTTTCGACAAAAGAGATAACACCCCCCCATTACGTCATGCTTCAGAAATGTGGAAAATGGTCCGTTTTCAAATGTTTTATTTTTGAACGTCAGTTCACATTTGTAGGTGGATCATCAGTGTTAGAGCTAATATTAGCATGTTTAAAGTGATTTTCATGCTTCCAGGGGCTCGGGAAGTTAATTAAATACCATTTGGAGGCATTTAATGTTCGAGCAAAAACGGCTGATTTTCGACAAAAGAGATAACACCCCCCCATTACGTCATGCTTCAGAAATGTGGAAAATGGTCCGTTTTCAAATGTTTTATTTTTGAACGTCAGTTCACATTTGTAGGTGGATCATCAGTGTTAGAGCTAAAATTAGCATGTTTAAAGTGATTTTCATGCTGCCAAGGGCCCAAAACACAAGATTTATGGAATGGTTAAAAGTGCATGAAAATGGCCAATTTACTCACTCTGAGTTCTCAAAAAGGGTTTCTTCACCCCGGGAAGTTAATTAAATACCATTTGGAGGCATTTAATGTTCGAGCAAAAACGGCTGATTTTCGACAAAAGAGATAACACCCCCCCATTACGTCATGCTTCAGAAATGTGGAAAATGGTCCGTTTTCAAATGTTTTATTTTTGAACGTCAGTTCACATTTGTAGGTGGATCATCAGTGTTAGAGCTAAAATTAGCATGTTTAAAGTGATTTTCATGCTTCCAGGGGCCCAAAACACAAGATTTATGGAATGGTTAAAAGTGCATGAAAATGGCCAATTTACTCACTCTGAGTTCTCAAAAAGGGTTTCTTCACCCCGGGAAGTTAATTAAATACCATTTGGAGGCATTTAATGTTCGAGCAAAAACGGCTGATTTTCGACAAAAGAGATAACACCCCCCCATTACGTCATGCTTCAGAAATGTGGAAAATGGTCCGTTTTCAAATGTTTTATTTTTGAACGTCAGTTCACATTTGTAGGTGGATCATCAGTGTTAGAGCTAAAATTAGCATGTTTAAAGTGATTTTCATGCTTCCAGGGGCTCGGGAAGTTAATTAAATACCATTTGGAGGCATTTAATGTTCGAGCAAAAACGGCTGATTTTCGACAAAAGAGATAACACCCCCCATTACGTCATGCTTCAGAAATGTGGAAAATGGTCCGTTTTCAAATGTTTTATTTTTGAACGTCAGTTCACATTTGTAGGTGGATCATCAGTGTTAGAGCTAAAATTAGCATGTTTAAAGTGATTTTCATGCTTCCAGGGGCCCAAAACACAAGATTTATGGAATGGTTAAAAGTGCATGAAAATGGCCAATTTACTCACTCTGAGTTCTCAAAAAGGGTTTCTTCACCCCGGGAAGTTAATTAAATACCATTTGGAGGCATTTAATGTTCGAGCAAAAACGGCTGATTTTCGACAAAAGAGATAACACCCCCCCATTACGTCATGCTTCAGAAATGTGGAAAATGGTCCGTTTTCAAATGTTTTATTTTTGAACGTCAGTTCACATTTGTAGGTGGATCATCAGTGTTAGAGCTAAACTTAGCATGTTTAAAGTGATTTTCATGCTTCCAGGGGCTCGGGAAGTGAAATAAATACCATTTGGAGGCATTTAATGTTCAAGCAAAACCGGCTGATTTTCGACAAAAGAGATAACACCCCCCCATTACGTCATGCTTCAGAAATGTGGAAAATGGTCCGTTTTCAAATGTTTTATTTTTGAACGTCAGTTCACATTTGTAGGTGGATCATCAGTGTTAGAGCTAAAATTAGCATGTTTAAAGTGATTTTCATGCTTCCAGGGGCTCGGGAAGTTAATTAAATACCATTTGGAGGCATTTAATGTTCGAGCCAAAACGGCTGATTTTCGACAAAAGAGATAACACCCCCCCATTACGTCATGCTTCAGAAATGTGGAAAATGGTCCGTTTTCAAATGTTTTATTTTTGAACGTCAGTTCACATTTGTAGGTGGATCATCAGTGTTAGAGCTAAAATTAGCATGTTTAAAGTGATTTTCATGCTTCCAGGGGCCCAAACCACAAGATTAATGGAATGGTTAAAAGTGCATGAAAATGGCCAATTTACTCACTCTGAGTTCTCAAAAAGGGTTTCTTCACCCCGGGAAGTGAAATAAATACCATTTGGAGGCATTTAATGTTCGAGCAAAAACGGCTGATTTTCGACAAAAGAGATAACACCCCCCCATTACGTCATGCTTCAGAAATGTGGAAAATGGTCCGTTTTCAAATGTTTTATTTTTGAACGTCAGTTCACATTTGTAGGTGGATCATCAGTGTTAGAGCTAATATTAGCATGTTTAAAGTGATTTTCATGCTTCCAGGGGCTCGGGAAGTTAATTAAATACCATTTGGAGGCATTTAATGTTCGAGCAAAAACGGCTGATTTTCGACAAAAGAGATAACACCCCCCCATTACGTCATGCTTCAGAAATGTGGAAAATGGTCCGTTTTCAAATGTTTTATTTTTGAACGTCAGTTCACATTTGTAGGTGGATCATCAGTGTTAGAGCTAAAATTAGCATGTTTAAAGTGATTTTCATGCTTCCAAGGGCCCAAAACACAAGATTTATGGAATGGTTAAAAGTGCATGAAAATGGCCAATTTACTCACTCTGAGTTCTCAAAAAGGGTTTCTTCACCCCGGGAAGTTAATTAAATACCATTTGGAGGCATTTAATGTTCGAGCAAAAACGGCTGATTTTCGACAAAAGAGATAACACCCCCCCATTACGTCATGCTTCAGAAATGTGGAAAATGGTCCGTTTTCAAATGTTTTATTTTTGAACGTCAGTTCACATTTGTAGGTGGATCATCAGTGTTAGAGCTAAAATTAGCATGTTTAAAGTGATTTTCATGCTTCCAGGGGCCCAAAACACAAGATTTATGGAATGGTTAAAAGTGCATGAAAATGGCCAATTTACTCACTCTGAGTTCTCAAAAAGGGTTTCTTCACCCCGGGAAGTTAATTAAATACCATTTGGAGGCATTTAATGTTCGAGCAAAAACGGCTGATTTTCGACAAAAGAGATAACACCCCCCCATTACGTCATGCTTCAGAAATGTGGAAAATGGTCCGTTTTCAAATGTTTTATTTTTGAACGTCAGTTCACATTTGTAGGTGGATCATCAGTGTTAGAGCTAAAATTAGCATGTTTAAAGTGATTTTCATGCTTCCAGGGGCTCGGGAAGTTAATTAAATACCATTTGGAGGCATTTAATGTTCGAGCAAAAACGGCTGATTTTCGACAAAAGAGATAACACCCCCCCATTACGTCATGCTTCAGAAATGTGGAAAATGGTCCGTTTTCAAATGTTTTATTTTTGAACGTCAGTTCACATTTGTAGGTGGATCATCAGTGTTAGAGCTAAAATTAGCATGTTTAAAGTGATTTTCATGCTTCCAGGGGCCCAAAACACAAGATTTATGGAATGGTTAAAAGTGCATGAAAATGGCCAATTTACTCACTCTGAGTTCTCAAAAAGGGTTTCTTCACCCCGGGAAGTTAATTAAATACCATTTGGAGGCATTTAATGTTCGAGCAAAAACGGCTGATTTTCGACAAAAGAGATAACACCCCCCCATTACGTCATGCTTCAGAAATGTGGAAAATGGTCCGTTTTCAAATGTTTTATTTTTGAACGTCAGTTCACATTTGTAGGTGGATCATCAGTGTTAGAGCTAAAATTAGCATGTTTAAAGTGATTTTCATGCTTCCAGGGGCTCGGGAAGTGAAATAAATACCATTTGGAGGCATTTAATGTTCGAGCAAAAACGGCTGATTTTCGACAAAAGAGATAACACCCCCCCATTACGTCATGCTTCAGAAATGTGGAAAATGGTCCGTTTTCAAATGTTTTATTTTTGAACGTCAGTTCACATTTGTAGGTGGATCATCAGTGTTAGAGCTAAAATTAGCATGTTTAAAGTGATTTTCATGCTTCCAGGGGCTCGGGAAGTTAATTAAATACCATTTGGAGGCATTTAATGTTCGAGCAAAAACGGCTGATTTTCGACAAAAGAGTTAACACCCCCCCATTACGTCATGCTTCAGAAATGTGGAAAATGGTCCGTTTTCAAATGTTTTATTTTTGAACGTCAGTTCACATTTGTAGGTGGATCATCAGTGTTAGAGCTAAAATTAGCATGTTTAAAGTGATTTTCATGCTTCCAGGGGCCCAAAACACAAGATTAATGGAATGGTTAAAAGTGCATGAAAATGGCCAATTTACTCACTCTGAGTTCTCAAAAAGGGTTTCTTCACCCCGGGAAGTGAAATAAATACCATTTGGAGGCATTTAATGTTCGAGCAAAAACGGCTGATTTTCGACAAAAGAGATAACACCCCCCCATTACGTCATGCTTCAGAAATGTGGAAAATGGTCTGTTTTCAAATGTTTTATTTTTGAACGTCAGTTCACATTTGTAGGTGGATCATCAGTGTTAGAGCTAAAATTAGCATGTTTAAAGTGATTTTCATGCTTCCAGGGGCTCGGGAAGTGAAATAAATACCATTTGGAGGCATTTAATGTTCGAGCAAAAACGGCTGATTTTCGACAAAAGAGATAACACCCCCCAATTACGTCATGCTTCAGAAATGTGGAAAATGGTCCGTTTTCAAATGTTTTATTTTTGAACGTCAGTTCACATTTGTAGGTGGATCATCAGTGTTAGAGCTAAAATTAGCATGTTTAAAGTGATTTTCATGCTTCCAGGGGCTCGGGAAGTTAATTAAATACCATTTGGAGGCATTTAATGTTCGAGCAAAAACGGCTGATTTTCGACAAAAGAGATAACACCCCCCCATTACGTCATGCTTCAGAAATGTGGAAAATGGTCCGTTTTCAAATGTTTTATTTTTGAACGTCAGTTCACATTTGTAGGTGGATCATCAGTGTTAGAGCTAAAATTAGCATGTTTAAAGTGATTTTCATGCTTCCAGGGGCCCAAAACACAAGATTTATGGAATGGTTAAAAGTGCATGAAAATGGCCAATTTACTCACTCTGAGTTCTCAAAAAGGGTTTCTTCACCCCGGGAAGTTAATTAAATACCATTTGGAGGCATTTAATGTTCGAGCAAAAACGGCTGATTTTCGACAAAAGAGATAACACCCCCCCATTACGTCATGCTTCAGAAATGTGGAAAATGGTCCGTTTTCAAATGTTTTATTTTTGAACGTCAGTTCTAATTTGTAGGTGGATCATCAGTGTTAGAGCTAAAATTAGCATGTTTAAAGTGATTTTCATGCTTCCAGGGGCTCGGGAAGTTAATTAAATACCATTTGGAGGCATTTAATGTTCGAGCAAAAACGGCTGATTTTCGACAAAAGAGATAACACCCCCCCATTACGTCATGCTTCAGAAATGTGGAAAATGGTCCGTTTTCAAATGTTTTATTTTTGAACGTCAGTTCACATTTGTAGGTGGATCATCAGTGTTAGAGCTAAAATTAGCATGTTTAAAGTGATTTTCATGCTTCCAGGGGCCCAAAACACAAGATTAATGGAATGGTTAAAAGTGCATGAAAATGGCCAATTTAATCACTCTGAGTTCTCAAAAAGGGTTTCTTCACCCCGGGAAGTGAAATAAATACCATTTGGAGGCATTTAATGTTCGAGCAAAAACGGCTGATTTTCGACAAAAGAGATAACACCCCCCCATTACGTCATGCTTCAGAAATGTGGAAAATGGTCCGTTTTCAAATGTTTTATTTTTGAACGTCAGTTCACATTTGTAGGTGGATCATCAGTGTTAGAGCTAAAATTAGCATGTTTAAAGTGATTTTCATGCTTCCAGGGGCTCGGGAAGTTAATTAAATACCATTTGGAGGCATTTAATGTTCGAGCAAAAACGGCTGATTTTCGACAAAAGAGATAACACCCCCCCATTACGTCATGCTTCAGAAATGTGGAAAATGGTCCGTTTTCAAATGTTTTATTTTTGAACGTCAGTTCACATTTGTAGGTGGATCATCAGTGTTAGAGCTAAAATTAGCATGTTTAAAGTGATTTTCATGCTTCCAGGGGCCCAAAACACAAGATTTATGGAATGGTTAAAAGTGCATGAAAATGGCCAATTTACTCACTCTGAGTTCTCAAAAAGGGTTTCTTCACCCCGGGAAGTTAATTAAATACCATTTGGAGGCATTTAATGTTCGAGCAAAAACGGCTGATTTTCGACAAAAGAGATAACACCCCCCCATTACGTCATGCTTCAGAAATGTGGAAAATGGTCCGTTTTCAAATGTTTTATTTTTGAACGTCAGTTCACATTTGTAGGTGGATCATCAGTGTTAGAGCTAAAATTAGCATGTTTAAAGTGATTTTCATGCTTCCAGGGGCCCAAAACACAAGATTTATGGAATGGTTAAAAGTGCATGAAAATGGCCAATTTACTCACTCTGAGTTCTCAAAAAGGGTTTCTTCACCCCGGGAAGTTAATTAAATACCATTTGGAGGCATTTAATGTTCGAGCAAAAACGGCTGATTTTCGACAAAAGAGATAACACCCCCCCATTACGTCATGCTTCAGAAATGTGGAAAATGGTCCGTTTTCAAATGTTTTATTTTTGAACGTCAGTTCACATTTGTAGGTGGATCATCAGTGTTAGAGCTAAAATTAGCATGTTTAAAGTGATTTTCATGCTTCCAGGGGCTCGGGAAGTGAAATAAATACCATTTGGAGGCATTTAATGTTCGAGCAAAAACGGCTGATTTTCGACAAAAGAGATAACACCCCCCCATTACGTCATGCTTCAGAAATGTGGAAAATGGTCCGTTTTCAAATGTTTTATTTTTGAACGTCAGTTCACATTTGTAGGTGGATCATCAGTGTTAGAGCTAAAATTAGCATGTTTAAAGTGATTTTCATGCTTCCAGGGGCTCGGGAAGTTAATTAAATACCATTTGGAGGCATTTAATGTTCGAGCAAAAACGGCTGATTTTCGACAAAAGAGTTAACACCCCCCCATTACGTCATGCTTCAGAAATGTGGAAAATGGTCCGTTTTCAAATGTTTTATTTTTGAACGTCAGTTCACATTTGTAGGTGGATCATCAGTGTTAGAGCTAAAATTAGCATGTTTAAAGTGATTTTCATGCTTCCAGGGGCCCAAAACACAAGATTAATGGAATGGTTAAAAGTGCATGAAAATGGCCAATTTACTCACTCTGAGTTCTCAAAAAGGGTTTCTTCACCCCGGGAAGTGAAATAAATACCATTTGGAGGCATTTAATGTTCGAGCAAAAACGGCTGATTTTCGACAAAAGAGATAACACCCCCCCATTACGTCATGCTTCAGAAATGTGGAAAATGGTCCGTTTTCAAATGTTTTATTTTTGAACGTCAGTTCACATTTGTAGGTGGATCATCAGTGTTAGAGCTAAAATTAGCATGTTTAAAGTGATTTTCATGCTTCCAGGGGCTCGGGAAGTGAAATAAATACCATTTGGAGGCATTTAATGTTCGAGCAAAAACGGCTGATTTTCGACAAAAGAGATAACACCCCCCAATTACGTCATGCTTCAGAAATGTGGAAAATGGTCCGTTTTCAAATGTTTTATTTTTGAACGTCAGTTCACATTTGTAGGTGGATCATCAGTGTTAGAGCTAAAATTAGCATGTTTAAAGTGATTTTCATGCTTCCAGGGGCCCAAAACACAAGATTAATGGAATGGTTAAAAGTGCATGAAAATGGCCAATTTACTCACTCTGAGTTCTCAAAAAGGGTTTCTTCACCCCGGGAAGTGAAATAAATACCATTTGGAGGCATTTAATGTTCGAGCAAAAACGGCTGATTTTCGACAAAAGAGATAACACCCCCCCATTACGTCATGCTTCAGAAATGTGGAAAATGGTCCGTTTTCAAATGTTTTATTTTTGAACGTCAGTTCACATTTGTAGGTGGATCATCAGTGTTAGAGCTAAAATTAGCATGTTTAAAGTGATTTTCATGCTTCCAGGGGCTCGGGAAGTTAATTAAATACCATTTGGAGGCATTTAATGTTCGAGCAAAAACGGCTGATTTTCGACAAAAGAGATAACACCCCCCCATTACGTCATGCTTCAGAAATGTGGAAAATGGTCCGTTTTCAAATGTTTTATTTTTGAACGTCAGTTCACATTTGTAGGTGGATCATCAGTGTTAGAGCTAAAATTAGCATGTTTAAAGTGATTTTCATGCTTCCAGGGGCCCAAAACACAAGATTTATGGAATGGTTAAAAGTGCATGAAAATGGCCAATTTACTCACTCTGAGTTCTCAAAAAGGGTTTCTTCACCCCGGGAAGTTAATTAAATACCATTTGGAGGCATTTAATGTTCGAGCAAAAACGGCTGATTTTCGACAAAAGAGATAACACCCCCCCATTACGTCATGCTTCAGAAATGTGGAAAATGGTCCGTTTTCAAATGTTTTATTTTTGAACGTCAGTTCAAATTTGTAGGTGGATCATCAGTGTTAGAGCTAAAATTAGCATGTTTAAAGTGATTTTCATGCTTCCAGGGGCTCGGGAAGTTAATTAAATACCATTTGGAGGCATTTAATGTTCGAGCAAAAACGGCTGATTTTCGACAAAAGAGATAACACCCCCCCATTACGTCATGCTTCAGAAATGTGGAAAATGGTCCGTTTTCAAATGTTTTATTTTTGAACGTCAGTTCACATTTGTAGGTGGATCATCAGTGTTAGAGCTAAAATTAGCATGTTTAAAGTGATTTTCATGCTTCCAGGGGCCCAAAACACAAGATTTATGGAATGGTTAAAAGTGCATGAAAATGGCCAATTTACTCACTCTGAGTTCTCAAAAAGGGTTTCTTCACCCCGGGAAGTTAATTAAATACCATTTGGAGGCATTTAATGTTCGAGCAAAAACGGCTGATTTTCGACAAAAGAGATAACACCCCCCCATTACGTCATGCTTCAGAAATGTGGAAAATGGTCCGTTTTCAAATGTTTTATTTTTGAACGTCAGTTCACATTTGTAGGTGGATCATCAGTGTTAGAGCTAAAATTAGCATGTTTAAAGTGATTTTCATGCTTCCAGGGGCCCAAAACACAAGATTTATGGAATGGTTAAAAGTGCATGAAAATGGCCAATTTACTCACTCTGAGTTCTCAAAAAGGGTTTCTTCACCCCGGGAAGTTAATTAAATACCATTTGGAGGCATTTAATGTTCGAGCAAAAACGGCTGATTTTCGACAAAAGAGATAACACCCCCCCATTACGTCATGCTTCAGAAATGTGGAAAATGGTCCGTTTTCAAATGTTTTATTTTTGAACGTCAGTTCACATTTGTAGGTGGATCATCAGTGTTAGAGCTAAAATTAGCATGTTTAAAGTGATTTTCATGCTTCCAGGGGCTCGGGAAGTGAAATAAATACCATTTGGAGGCATTTAATGTTCGAGCAAAAACGGCTGATTTTCGACAAAAGAGATAACACCCCCCCATTACGTCATGCTTCAGAAATGTGGAAAATGGTCCGTTTTCAAATGTTTTATTTTTGAACGTCAGTTCACATTTGTAGGTGGATCATCAGTGTTAGAGCTAAAATTAGCATGTTTAAAGTGATTTTCATGCTTCCAGGGGCCCAAAACACAAGATTAATGGAATGGTTAAAAGTGCATGAAAATGGCCAATTTACTCACTCTGAGTTCTCAAAAAGGGTTTCTTCACCCCGGGAAGTGAAATAAATACCATTTGGAGGCATTTAATGTTCGAGCAAAAACGGCTGATTTTCGACAAAAGAGATAACACCCCCCAATTACGTCATGCTTCAGAAATGTGGAAAATGGTCCGTTTTCAAATGTTTTATTTTTGAACGTCAGTTCACATTTGTAGGTGGATCATCAGTGTTAGAGCTAAAATTAGCATGTTTAAAGTGATTTTCATGCTTCCAGGGGCCCAAAACACAAGATTAATGGAATGGTTAAAAGTGCATGAAAATGGCCAATTTACTCACTCTGAGTTCTCAAAAAGGGTTTCTTCACCCCGGGAAGTGAAATTAATACCATTTGGAGGCATTTAATGTTCGAGCAAAAACGGCTGATTTTCGACAAAAGAGATAACACCCCCCCATTACGTCATGCTTCAGAAATGTGGAAAATGGTCCGTTTTCAAATGTTTTATTTTTGAACGTCAGTTCACATTTGTAGGTGGATCATCAGTGTTAGAGCTAAAATTAGCATGTTTAAAGTGATTTTCATGCTTCCAGGGGCTCGGGAAGTTAATTAAATACCATTTGGAGGCATTTAATGTTCGAGCAAAAACGGCTGATTTTCGACAAAAGAGATAACACCCCCCCATTACGTCATGCTTCAGAAATGTGGAAAATGGTCCGTTTTCAAATGTTTTATTTTTGAACGTCAGTTCACATTTGTAGGTGGATCATCAGTGTTAGAGCTAAAATTAGCATGTTTAAAGTGATTTTCATGCTTCCAGGGGCCCAAAACACAAGATTTATGGAATGGTTAAAAGTGCATGAAAATGGCCAATTTACTCACTCTGAGTTCTCAAAAAGGGTTTCTTCACCCCGGGAAGTTAATTAAATACCATTTGGAGGCATTTAATGTTCGAGCAAAAACGGCTGATTTTCGACAAAAGAGATAACACCCCCCATTACGTCATGCTTCAGAAATGTGGAAAATGGTCCGTTTTCAAATGTTTTATTTTTGAACGTCAGTTCTAATTTGTAGGTGGATCATCAGTGTTAGAGCTAAAATTAGCATGTTTAAAGTGATTTTCATGCTTCCAGGGGCTCGGGAAGTTAATTAAATACCATTTGGAGGCATTTAATGTTCGAGCAAAAACGGCTGATTTTCGACAAAAGAGATAACACCCCCCCATTACGTCATGCTTCAGAAATGTGGAAAATGGTCCGTTTTCAAATGTTTTATTTTTGAACGTCAGTTCACATTTGTAGGTGGATCATCAGTGTTAGAGCTAAAATTAGCATGTTTAAAGTGATTTTCATGCTTCCAGGGGCCCA